>NW_026652279.1:32563907-32785885 GCF_009828535.3 Hylobates moloch
GTGGACAGGGAAGCACAGGGGAGCTGGCATGGCCAGGCTTGAGCGGGAGGCACAGAGCCTAGAGGAAGCTGCAGCTGTCTCTCTTCAAACGGAACCCAGGCCAGGCAAGAAGGCATGAGATGGCCTCAGGGGAGAGGAGCAGAAGCCGTCTGCCCAAGGGTGCTGCATCCTCACCTCACTGTCGTGGAAGGGCTTGGCGCGGATGGTCAGGGTACCCAGCTCGATGGATTTTTGGAATTTGGCAGGGATGTACAGGCCACGCAGCTTGTCATAGGCGTGCCGGGCCAGCCTATAGGCACCGAGGGCCTTGCTCTGCTTGGCCAGGGTGAAGAGTATTTTCCTGCCGTGAACAGGGTTAAGGACAGCAGGGGCAACACCAGGCCCAGGAGCTGGCACTGCCTATCCTTGGAGTGAGACCCAGGCTGGAACATAGCTCGTGCTGGTGCCGGGAGGGCAGAGGAAGGACTGTGAGGAAGGCTCTGTGCGCTTGTGAGAGGTGAGTGTACTCGGACGGCAAGGCCCAGGAATTTTTCCAAAGATAAAAACAGCGTAGTTTCCACTAATACTTTAACCTTGCTTAGCATCTCTGGGCCTGCTGATGGCTCATCTTGTACCCTGACTAGGCCGAAATGGCTCTTCCTGCCTCACCAAACCTGCCAGCCAGTCCCTCCTAGGATGCCTGGCATGAAGGGCACTCTGCTCTCGCCCTGCCAGGTGGGGCCTGGTCCAGACTCCCTGGGGAGCCACCCTCAACCCTGCTCTGAGGCCCCTGGGTGTACCCCACTCTGCCTGCACGCCCTTCCCCCAGGGCCTGGTGGGCAGTTTCTGAGCAGCAGCCTCGCCTGTGCTCTGGGGCCCCCTTGGAGCTCCTCAGCCAGAGGCTGACGAGCTTTTGTGCTCTCCTCTCAGGTCACCTCCAATGTTGGCTGCCCCCAGGCCCTCCTGCCCTTCCTCCCACATCTCTCCCAGTGTTCCTGCTCCCGCCCCCTGCAGTGCAGCCCCGTCCACTTCAGCAGTTCTGTGGAGAGTTTCCTTCTGTGTCTCCAGCATGACTCCTCAAAGTCAGGGACTGTCAGGAGCCATTTCCAGGTCCCCAGGGGATGGCACAGGGTAAGGCTCAGGGTAGGGGTTCCATCAAGCTGTTGACTCAAACAGAACTTGCTGGAAAGGATGAGTACAGGTGCTCAGCCCCCACAGACATAGCCCTGACTGCTCCTATGGTGAAAGACAGAGACGCATGCAGCAGAGGCCTGACTCCAGGAAGGCACATCTTGATTTGGGGGTGTTTCCCCTGAAATGTAAATAATGGGTCTGGAATCCTCTAGCGAGGCCAATTCTTACAACAAGGAGCTCTGGGTCTTCTCCAGTGGAGTGGATTTTCCTTACAGAGGGAAGGTGGGGCTGGGGCTGGGAAGGAGCTGAGAGTACAGTGAGATTTAGAAAAGAACAGGGACAATTACGTCTCCTGACATCCAAGACCTTAAAAATCTGGATCATTGCCTGGTAATGATCCAGTATCTGGCTGCACAGGCCCTTCAGGCACCTGCTCTGCTTATGGCACCACTGTGGCCCTCGGTGGCTACAGAAGGAGAGGAAAACCCAAAGGTAGGCTCTCAGGCCTTGGGTCCTGCTGCCTCTCCAGCCCCTCCCACCCAGGGTACCCTCACACCCTCCCACATGCCTTGCTTGCCTCTCCATACGCTGGGTCCTCCCCTAGAACATCCACTTGGCCATCTTCCCTGGCTGCCTCAGCTTGCATGATGGGTATCACCTCCTCCAGGTAAACTTCCCTGATCATGGCCCTGGCCTCAGCTTCATTCCACCCTCAGACACAGCACACATCCACCAAACCAGACCCTAACTTGTGACCTCCCTCTTTGATGGCAGCTTTGTTACCTGGTGCCTGGCCCAGAGCTTGGGGCACAGAAGGTGCTATGTATACCTGGGCTGAACAAACACTCCCTCCTCCCCAGTCCGGAGAAGTGCCCAAGGTTCCAAGCCCAAAGGCCTGGTGCTTCTTCCATTTCAGTCACACCCTCATCTGTGGGTTCTAGGAGGGATTGGGACAGTGTGTTGGCCAGAGACCCACTGCTGGGCTCAGCTCAGAGAGCCCTGAAAACTCATCTTCTCTTGGCCTGGGCCCCTGGGCCTCCCTGCTGAGCCTCTACAGCCAAACACAGCGGGAAGGTGAGTTCTCTTTCTTCTCTGAGGGCTGCTGAGAGGAAGGTTCTGCCAGGAAAGTGCTCTGGAAGGAATTTCTTGGGGCCATTAGACAAGAACGGTGGGATGGGGGAGGGATAAGAGAAAGGATACACTTTAGAGATGCCTGAGGGGGTGTCCTTGGGCAGGCTGTGCAGCAGGAACCTAGAGATGTTGAAAAGAGTTTCAGGACGATGGACACTGAACGGATCTTCCTGCAGTGAGAGAAAAGCAAACAGGGATTGAGTTCCTCAACTGAGCTGTTGCTGGGCCAGGCCAAAAGGCAGACACCAATAATTCTGAGTGACATCAACAAGAGCAGCTCTGAGTATTGAGCACCTACTATGTGCTGGGTGCTATACAGCCACTGTCTCATCTGGTCTTTAACATAATAACCTTGTGGTATGCATTTTTATCCTCACAGTACTGAGGAGGAAACCGACACCTAGATAGATGATTTGCCCAAGTCACCAACTAGAACAGAGCTGAGCTGCTATTCAAACCCAGGTCTGATTCCAAAGCCCAAGAATGTCTTTCTTCCAAGCTGTACTGCCTCTGGAGTTGGTAATGATTCTATTTCTCTGAACTACTCAAGTTGTCTCCAATTAGCTCTAAAAGAGAAGACCTTCTATGCAGCTTAGGACATAACCACTGATTCATATAAGCCTGTCTTTCAACAGAGGCATTTAGCCCTCTCCAGCATGAACCCGCATGCCTCTTCTGTGCTTTTCAACAGCAGCTTGACTGATGGTGCCACCAAACGAGCACACATGCGGAGTTCCTCAACTGCTGACCCATTTCCCTGGCTCCTGGCATAGGCACTAACAGGAGGCAGTTAGCACACATTAGTGATTGGTCTTCGTACCTAGAGGCTGCCAGAAGCTCAGCAGACAAATAAGGAATTTTCTATGTGAGGGTCTATAAAAGGTTAAGAACACCTTATTTTGAAGGCATCTGGCACACTGTATATAAACTGAGATTGCCCATTTCTAATAAAGCTTTAGATGGTGAGGATTACAGCAGGCCAGCCACTCCTCTTTCTTGTGAGCACTTAAGAAGGGTCTTGTGAGGCCTTACTCATCACTGAGCCACCAAAGCTTAACCCCTAATTGGTCTAAACTCCTGAGGACTCACTTTGCTCTACACTTCTTCAGTTCAGAGCTTAGCATTTTCTATTTAATTCACACGTAAATTTCTACACCTTTTGTTAGCTCCAAGAACCCAAGAAAACCTGAGACCACATCCTTTCCAGGGTAAGAACAAGATGAAGTCTGCCTCTGGTTCTACTGCACTAGGTAGGGAAGCTAAGTAACGTCCCAGAGAGAATAGGTAGGAGGGGAGTCCTTTCCTCTGGGAAAGAAGTCATGTATCCAGGAAGGACCTGAACTTCCCTTTCCAGTCTTGCCCTGAATCAGTGCTGCTCTGCTGGGCCCTGGATGCTGAACCACAAACTACCACTCACCTCCAGGCCTTTGCACAGGCTGTGACCTTTGCCACAAACGCCCTTCCTAATCCTCCTCCACTTCACTTGCCCCATTTTTACTTCTCTCCCTCCTGGCTGAGGGGCCACCTTCTCCAGGAAGTCTCTTCACAGGCCTCTAAACTTTTCCCCTGAGGGATTGTCCTGTTTGCTAGATTGGGACTGACTGCAGGGACAATGTTTTGTTCACTACTGTGTCACCAGGTCTCATCACAGCGTCTGTCACACAGTACGCATTTGTTGAATGAAGGAATGGCCCAATTATTAAGATTCAGCTGGGATAAGAGTCAGGGCCCCAGCTGGTCTGAGGCCCCTTAGCTCCTAGTCCCATGTAGGTCCTGGAGCAGAGCTCAGCTGTTAGGGACAGGAGCCCTCAGCCCCATGCCCCAGGTGAGGAAGAGGACAGGGAGCAGCGGGAGAAAAATCTGAGGGAAGGAGCTGAGAGCCAGGCTCCGGAGTGGCTTGGGCAAACTGAGGCTGAGCTGGGCCCTGACTTCCAGCCTAAGTTGAGTCTGGGCTCCTTTTGTGGTGGTTTCTCTCCGAGTGAGCACCTGATAAAGATGAGGGACCCTGAGGGGGTCTTGTTTCAGGAAAGGCAAAGACTGTAAGGGAAGATGAGATCCCTTGAGACCACTGACCCTGCTGTGGGAAGAGATGTGACACTAGACTGACGGCCTGCACAGAGCCTGTCAGGAGTCCTTCTTGCCAGACTTTCTCAAGAGGCAAAAAATGTGCTGAGAGGTCAGCACAGATTAGAGGGAAAGAAATGCCCAAGGTGGAAAGCAGGGCATTTGAGAGGTCAAAGAACTGCGGGAAGGCTGGGCGTGGTGGCTCATGCCTGTAATCCCAGTGCTCTGGGAGGCTCAGGCAGGAGGATCACTTGAGTCCAACAGTTTGAGGCTGCCATGAGCTATGATCATGCCACTGCACTGCACCTTGGGCGACAGAGACCTCATCTCTGAAAAAAGAGAAATGCCAGATGCCCAGCTGGAGGGAGCAGGTCAGGGAAAGCTGGCGTGAAACCTTGCCTGGAGCAGCAGTAAGAACAGCTGCCACCTAGGGTCACTCTATGCTAGGTACTCTTCCAATATTAACTCATCTAATCCTCAGAACAATCCCATCAAGTAGATACTGCTGTTATCCCTATTTTATAGAGAAAGAAGCTGAAGGCCAGAGAAGGTAAATAACACAGTGTCATTTGTGTGTGAGGACTCTCGAGTTTACCCACTAAACCAACATACTAGCCTGCTTTCTCTAAAAGGAGAGAGGGAGGGAAAGGCTAGGAACACAGGCTCCAGTGCCAGACTACTGAGACTCACATATTGGCTCTGGAATTTGCTGTGTGATAGTAGAATACATTCTTAAATGTGGTTATGTTATACATCATTTAAACGGGCATTTCTTGCTTTATGTTTTTTTGCTAATGAGTTATTACTTGCTGTTTATTTTAGACTATGGAAATGATGTTAGACAAAAAACAAATTCAAGCAGTTTTCTTATTTGAGTTCAAAATGGGTCATAAAGCAACAGAGACAACTTGTAACATCGACAACACATTTGGCCCAGGAACTGCTAACAAACATACAGTGCAGTGGTAGTTCAAGAAGTTTTGCAAAGGAGATGAGAGCCTTGAAGATGAGGAGCACAGTGGCCGGCCATTGGAATTTGACAACAACCGAGAGCAATCATCAAAGCTGATCCTCTCACAACTACAGGAGAAGTTGCCGAAGAACTCAACATCAACCATTCTACGGTTGTTTGGCATTTGAAGCAAATTGGGAAGGTGAACAAGCTTGATAAGTGGGTGCCTCGTGAGCTGATCAAAAATGAAAATATAGTCGTTTTGAAGTGTTGTCTTCTGTTATTCTATGCAACAACAACAAAACATTTCTCAATCAGATGTGAGGTGTGACAAAAAGTGGACTTTATATGACAACCGGTGATGACCAGCTCCATGGCTGTACTGAGAAAAAGCTCCAAAGCAGTTCCCAAAGCCAAACTTGCACCAAAAAAAGGTCATGGTCACTGTTTGGTGGTCTGCTTCCGGTCTGATCCACTACAGCTTTCTGATCCTGGTGAAATGATTACATTTGAGAAGTATGCTCAGCAAATCGAGGAGATGCACCGAAAACTGCAACACCTGCAGCTGGCACTGGTTCACAGAAAGGGCCCAATTCTTCTCCACCCACCTGACTGCATATCACACAACCAATGCTTCAAAAGTTGAATGAATTGGGCTACAAAATTTTGCCTCATCCGCAATATTCACCTGACCTCTTGCCAACCAACTACCACTTCTTCAACCATCTCAACAACTGTTTGCAGGGAAAATGCTTCCACAACCAGCAGGATGCAGAAAATGCTTTCCAAGAGTTCATTGAATCCCAAAGTATGGATTTTTATGCTACAGAAATAAACAAACTTATTTCTCATTGGCAAAAATGTGTTGATCATAATGGTTCCTATTTTGATTAATAAAGATGTGTTTGAGCCTAGTTATAATGATTTAAAATTGTCTGAAACCGCAATTACTTTTGCACCAACCTAATAACCTGTGAGACCCCTCTGTCTAGGGCTTCATTCTCATCTGTAAAATGGGGGTGACAGTCCTTCCCTCAAAGTGTGGTTGAAAGGAGGAAATGACTTGATACGATGAAGCCCTCAGTACATTGCCTACTAGGTACTAAGTGCTCAACATCTGTTGGGTGATTGAGGAGATACAGTGGATGAAGAGGCTGTTGACAGCCCATCACCTGTTCCCCACTGCCACCAGAGAGATTTAAAATGGCTTTCTCAAAGAAATCAGGGAGTGACTAAAAAGAACTACTGGGGTTTCTGGAGACGAAGCCAACACTCTAGTTTCACAGAGAAGGAAACTGAGGGACAGAGAGGGAAACTGAATTACTGAAGAACACACAAGTCACTGACAGGGCCAGGGAGGGAACTCGAGCCTTTGATTAACCTGGGCCTTCGCCCTACTGAAGGAGAGGGCCTCATGGAACTCCCACCCCACCTTGCTGGTTAATGCAGAGTTTTGCCGAGTCATCAAAGCCTGCACTGAGGAACTAGCAAGGCCCATTCCAGCTCTGGATTACAATTCAGAAGCCCACTGCTTGATGCATGGCAGACAAATAGTCAATCAAGGAAACTCAAACTTTTTCTCCCCAGAGGAGACCAAGATTCCTCAGCAGTTCACTGTGACCAGTGGGTTACATTCCATCCAGTCTGCTGCTCTTTAGATATGCCCGGGACCCCTAGCTCAGGAGATGGTACCCTCAGGTGCTGGTGACCCAGCCACCTTACCGTGTGGCGATGGATGGCATGGTAACCATGGTACAGCTCTGCCAAACGCTGGAAGTGATGGAACTTGCCAAGCATTGTGTCCTTCTGGGCAGGATCTGCTGTGTGCAGCGGGTGGGAGGGGAAACGTGTCAAACAGTGTCTGTGGCTGCCAACTGGCCCCAGGAGGGGGGGCCAGGCAACAGTGCTTTTGCCAGCATCAGTTCTCCCACCACACAGTGTCTGTGCCAGGGTGAGGGACAAAGTGTAGTGAGGGGAAAGGCACTCTGCTTAGGAGTAGGGCCACTCCAGGATGGTGAATTCTTAGGTGGACAGGGCATAAGGCCAGGGAGTTTGAGGATATTTTTTCCAGATCTCTCACTGCACCCTTCCAGGTTATTCCCCTGGGGGAGCGACAGCTGCAGCAAGACCCCAGATGTGTCAGAAGAGCCTGCTGGGACAAGGGCAGGCAGACACCAACTGTATTCATTCATGCTCATCTTATGCCTCTTCCCTCTGCTGCTCCTATCAGAAGCATAAGGCACTGGCCCAAACAGAAAAATGCGACCTTACACCTGGGCTTGATAATTTTCAAACTGTAAGCATGACTCTGTGAGGCTCCCAGCAACCAAAGGGACCAGGACAAGGGACTCCCACAGGACAGATGGGCATGCAGAGCTCAGGAAGGATTGTGACTTGCTACAAGTCACTTGCAGCCTCCATTCCAGTGTTTTTCCCACCCCTGCATGTGGCCTTGTCCAGTGGAGAAGAACATCTCCTTGTCTCTTCCACTTCCAGGACTCCTTCAGTACATCATGGGAAGTCTTGTGAAAGAAAGCAGTATTTAAACTGTTTTCCTGGCTAGGATGAGTAAGAATCTGGAGTGTGTTATTATAAAGCCATCTCTTGTTCATCTTCTCATTTAATTAAAAAAATTTAAAACCCAGTGCTCAGCCAGGTCCAGCTATGGCTCCCAGGTAGCAGGGGAGAGATATGCTCTGAATTAGCAATGCGGGGCTGGACCTGCCAACCGTAACCCCAGGACGGTCCTCATACCATTCTGATGGGCAAACTGGAAAAAGATGACACACCAGATTACGCCACTGCAAGGCAGGCTTATGGACAATACACCCAATAAACAAGCCCAGGGCTTTAATTAAAATGTCCCAGCTCTTCTGATGTTTATCTTGGTGTCAGAGTGGGGCTTGGGAAAACAGTGGTCTGGCTGATGTTTACGCACCTTGAGCTATATCGAGGCATTGCATGGACAGCATCCAGTAATAATAGGCAGCATCATTAAACCTGCTCTCTGCCACAGCATTGTTTGTGAGCTGCTCCAGCACCTGGACCGCTTCTCTTTGTCGCCCAGCCTTGTGGAATGCTGTAGGAGTGGTGGGGGGAGGAAAAAAGCACATGCTATTTAGGAAGTCACACAGGAGGCAGGATGGAGCTCTGTGGGGCTTGCACAGGGCTGCTTTGGAAGTAGGACACTCATTGGAGCATCTGCAGTGCTTCGTTGCTGGGATGGCGCTTCTCTAAATAACCAAGGCTACATCCTGGAAAAAGTACAGTGAGATAAATTCCTTTTTGGCTGGGAAAAGGCGACCGACTTTGAAAAGCACGGCAGAAAGGAAAAACTGGAGGGGCCAAATTCCAGGGCAAAGTCTAAGAGTGAAACTTGCCCATCTTCAGTGAGGTTCTGCACCCTGCTCATTCCAGGGCAAAGTTTTGTGACTCCTAAGGTGATACAAACAGGACCTGCCACTTTACTGCACTTGGAGGTAAAATGCTTTTGTTGCTAATCACCTCACTGGATCCTCACCACAGACTTATGAAGAAGGAAAATTATTCCCTTTTATGAGCAATGAAATGGGCTTTGCAAAATGGAGGTAAAGTGTCACACCCAAGGTCCCAGAACCAAGCCCAACTCGAGTCCTCAGTTTGTCTTCAAATGACTGCTTTTCAATGACCACTTTGAAGGATCTGCCTCAGTTCTCACAACCATTTGTGAAAACAAGCAAAAAAACTCTCAATCATTCCTATACTGTTTAACAGATATTTTCTGAGTACCTACTTCATGGCCAGCCCCTTGAGATGTTGGTGGCTGCCAGTGAAGCACCTGTAGCCATGACACTTGCCATATGAGAACGCTCAAATGATCCTAATCCTCCGCCTTCAGAGAAGGAGAAGGTCTGGCCTTTGTTCCATTCTCATCTACAATCTCTTGTCTGAGTACCAAGTTACTATGGTGATGGATTCTTGGAAGGGCAGACACAGACAGATGGATAGGTTGATGTGTTTTGCCCAAACATGCAGATACTTCAGCAACTGGGTGCTCTGGAAATGCTGAAGCAGCAGAGAATGCACTATCCTTCAATGAGGGCTTTTGGTTGAGGAGCTCCAACAGGGAGATTTGTTCTGCAATGTGTCCGGAGCGGGCAACGGTTACCATATAGAAGTGTACATCAGATGCTATGGAACATCAAACACCCAACTTCAATTAGAAGGCTAAATAGGCAGCAAAACAGAAAAATCAGGTTCCCCAGTCAGAGAGGCACTGGTCCAATTCTGGTTCTGCTGCTGACTAGATTTGTGACTTGGCATGGCACATTTAGCCTCTTCGTCCTTGCACAGCTGTTGGCAAGATTCAAGGTTACATAGGTTAAGTGCTCAGCCAGGGCCTGACACAGAGAGGGAAGTCAACTTTAAAAAATATGATCAATAACATTAACAAAAGTTCTATACTTGCTTTGGCTCCTATTTCAGATGCTGTTGTACGTTGTGTGCAGCCCATTTTACCAACAGAAATCTTAAGGAGCAGAAGTCACCCGTTTATCTGAGCCAGAAATAAAAGCTGAGTTTCTGTTCTCAGCAGAGGTGAGACCATGCCTCACACTGTGTGGCAGTCCTCCCTTACTGTCCTCATAGCACCCTGGCTCATATTACCTCCCTGCCACTTCCTAGCTATGAAACTTCAGGCAAATTTCTTCACCTCTTTACCCTTCAGTTTTCTCATCTGCAAAATGGGAATCATAATGATAGTAGTTATACCATAGGGCTGTTGCGAGGATTAAACGGGAAGATACACTGCAGTGCACAGCACTTTGCTCAGTAACCACAGAGGCTTGGAGAGGAGGCAGCACCTCTTAAGGGCCTGTGGCAAGTGAGTGTGGCCCAGGAGGGTGTGACTCCAAAGCCAATGGTCTTTCCATGCTCCACAGTCTTTCACCACCAAACAATCACATCCCCAAGATGAAGTCATCTATCTTGGGATCTACAGATGGGAAGGGCTTGGTAGCCTTCCTGAAATGTATGTCTTGGCAGTGACTTCTCCTGCTCCTTCTAGAAGGTGACAGTCTGTGTTGCCTACCTTTCTGGGCTTCCTCAAAGCGATCGTTCTCTGCTAGCCACTGAGCATACGGCACATAGATGTCATCCTTAAACTCAGGATGCTTCTCACCCAAAGCAAAGGCCTGAGGGAAGGAGCAAATGAAGTCTTAATAAAGCTGCCCCTGCAGCCCCCATGAAAACACTGCACTTGGCTGAATCCATTAGGGACGTCATATTTTGCCAGCCTGACAACTCAGAGGGGGAGAGTGCCTCCCCCCAAAAACTACCCACAGAAACGCAAAAACAAATCAGCTCTTCGAAAACAAAAGGCAATTAACAGCAATATGCAAGCGACTGGATTCAGTAACAACACAGTCTGTTTCTGGACCACAGAAGCGGCCCAGAATCGGAAACATTTTATTTTGAGGGTTTGCGTGGGCTCCTGTAGTGCTGCAAACAGATTTCTTTTAATTGCAGGCGACACCTAAGGAAACAGAATTGACATTATCATCATCACCACTTCTTATCAGTTGTCAAAGATGACTGTGGGCTTCGTGCTGTATGGACCCACTGACTGCTTCTCACCTAAGCCCCAGAACCACCTGTCAGGCTCGGAGAACCGGACATGAGCCATGGGGAGAAAGTCTGCCTGATGCACAGCGAGGTCTGAGTCATTCTAAGATGCTCTAATCTGTGCTGCTTGAGAAATCTAATAAATTTCTCTTGAGAAGCCATCATTGCCTCTGTCCCTAGCCCCACCTTTTCTCATGAGTGACCTCATCACCTCACCAAATGGAGCCGTTCAGAGAGCAGACAACAGTCAGACAGCTCCTCTCAGTGAAGGCTTTGCTTTCACTCTAAAATGGACCATGATGGGTGGGTGGGTGAGTCGGGGGAGGATCTTGGCACAGCTCCTAATCCTCTCGGGGATGGATTTCTCTGCAGGGAACAGGGAGCCAGTGAGCTGGAGGGTGGGGGTTGAGCCACAGAAGGGGCAGCATTAGCTGCTTCTGCCAGCCTGAGGCTGGCCACCTTTCTCACTGGCCTGGCTAATTCTTTACAGCCCCCGACACCAGAGAGAGTAGTGGTTGTGGGGTGGGGGCAGAGAAGGGAGGGAAAAAACTGGCCCCTGAAATGGCTCTCGCAGTCTGGATCTGGAAAGCACAGATGGTGCTTTCTGCCAAAATGCTACCCAGCAGGTTTTAAATGTCACGCAGGTGCATCTCCACATCAGCCATGTGTCTGAGCCTGTGGTGCTGGTCAGAGGCAGCTCAGCCCAACGGCAGGCACTGGAGCTGTCGTGTTCACACTCACATCCCCGATGCCTGTCACCACCCTGGCACAGAGCTGGCTGTCAGTAACGATTTTCTCAATGACTGAATGAAGGGACAAGTGGAAAGGCCCTCCACGATTCTGTGGCTCAGAGAATTCGAGGTTAAGTTACCTGACTGACAGCCCAATGTTCCTTCCATCATGAGGGCAGCTTCTCTCCATCTGAACCCCAAAGGGCCCCGGCCCCTGTACCCACCCGCCTGTGTCCCAGGCTCAGGTGGGGCCCCAGCCCACGAGGCCTACTTTCCCCTCACCTCATCCCAGCGCTGGGTCTCCACATGCAGCTGCACCAGGGACTTGAGGTCACCCATCTTCAGGTAGGTCTCAGCAGCATAGCCAGGGCTGTCCAGCTTCTTGAGGTAGGTGGCGCACAGCAGCAGAGGCTCGCGCTCAGCCTTGTCCAGCTTGCGGGCGATGTCTATCAACCTGGAGAGGGAAGGGGCAGGTAGGAGGGTGGGCTCTGGGTCTTGTCAACGGCAAGCTGTATGTCCATTCATTCTGCGGTCCCCAATGTTGATACTGTGCCATGGCCCTTGGGAGTTGCTCAGTGGGTAGTTATTAAATGCATGAATACACACTCCAGAAACATCACCAGGGTCCGGGAGAGGTGGCCTTTACAGGATCCCGTCAGCCACCTTGTGTGTCTTTCTCAGAAGTCACTGAGCTATCCAGCAGGGCATAGAAACAATTATCTCCTAATCCCCTACCAGGTACCCAGATGACGCCATGAGCTTTCCCATGCATGAAATCAGAATCTTCACCACCCTAAGAGGTGGATGATTACTTCCATCTCTCAGATGAGAAGAATAAAGTCTGGGGGGAAGGTGAAGCACCCAGCCCAAGACTAGGCCCAGCACTCTTTCCACCACGGGTACAGGAATTCTCACAGAAAAGTGGATGCCAAGGCGTAAAAATACCTCCATGACTGCCCTCTAAAGGAAGTGAGTGTGGGGCCTGCTCTGAGCTCTGGACAAAGGCCTGCAGGAAGTCTTCCCTGTCCTCCTGGCCAATGTGCTGACCAAAGGGAGGAGCTGCAGGGACCCACTGGCTTACCACTGCTTCCCCATGGTGAGCGGCCCTCCCATTGCTCATGGGGACATGAGGCCTGGATAGAATGCACTTGTTCTCTCTGGTCAGGCTGGAATTTGGAGTCAAACTAACTCTCCCAGGAGAAAGGGTTCTACCCAGGCTAGTCTTGGTGAGAAAGGAAGGAGAAGCAGCTGTAACGAATCCCTGTCTCAGAGACAGGCAAGGCACAGAGGCCTGTCAGTCTACACTTAGAATAATAATGGCATCTAAAAATAACACTGCTCAGCAGAAAAAGGACACGTTTTTAGGGAAAGGTGGCATAGACAGCCCTTACAGCCTTAGAAACCTTTCCACCCATCACACCCAATGTCCCTGGAGGAAAGACACCTTTTATAGCCACATCTGGAAAGCGAGCAGAACATGCTTAATGTGTTTCTTGAATTACTCAAGTACCCTCAGGGTAACCTGATACATAGCACTTACAAATGAAAGTGTCATGAAAAACCAGAAGAGAGAACAGAGGACCCTAAATCTGCCTGGCTCTCTTCTATATGAACCCCTTCATTTAAAGAATAATGTGGGGAACAAAATCTGTGCCTCTGTCTTTAAAAAAATTACTATTGGACAAGAAAAAGATGGGGTGGTAGGACATCCACCAAGGTCCCTTTGTGAGGGGCCCACACACCAATTATTAATATATGGCAGCACACAAGGAAACAATTTAATCATTAACCAGCCTCTTCTGTATCCCCAAATCCTGGCTGGGCCACTGCTACCTGTAGACCACAACGTTGTTTCCAGAAGAATCAACAGCCTTTAGGACCCGGCCTGAGCCACCCTCAGGATCTTGTCCCATCATGTCCTTTGCCTACCGCAGCAGCACGTGCATGTGTGTGTGTGCACATGCATAAGCCTGAAGCTCACTGACTGGGAGGACAAAACCTTCCCCCTGAAGGTCTGGTGTGCTGAGTCCCAAGGCTGAATCCATCCTGTCTCAGTGCTGCCCCCCCCCCACCCCCTCCTCCCCCTGTTGTCCACCTTGACGAATGGTGTAACCCACTAGCAGCCAATGAGCAAAGCCAGCCTGACACTCATCCCTGCCCCAACACCCTGGGATGGGTCACTTGGTTCTAACACTGCTACTTCTCTCTCATGCCTCAGCTACCAAGTTCCCTCCTGCTCTACAGCACTAGCCAGTTATCTGGTCTCCATTCTACCTGCCTGCCTGAGGGGGTGTCTGACTGTACAACCCTGACTGTAGGTGGTCACTTGCTATTGGCAAATCTAAGCACCTCCGTTCGGCATCGGAGGCCCTTCCAGTGTGGCCAGCCCACTTCCCCCAACCCACAGCCCACGTCCTTCACCCTCCCATTCCCACACATCTTTTATTCCAACCAGAGCCGACTCGCTGTGTTCCTGCTGTACTTCCTGCCTGCATATCCTTTCCCCCCATCTCTATTTACCTCTTGGAATTCTTCAAGGTCCCTTCATGCAAAGAGTGTCTCCTAAGAGAAGACATCCATGGTTCCTCCCATAAGAATTCTTCCCTGATGGATTTGGAACTTGTTTTGTTTTTGTTCCTACCATTACACGTGTAGTAGGCATCGACATCCACCAGATCAGAGGCTAAAGCTCAGCTCTACAACTTTCCAGCTATATGGACTTTGGGAATAACTTGTCCTTTTTAGCTTCTGTTTCATCATCTGCAAGGTGGGCGAGGAGACACCAGCCCTGACGGCGTAAGTGGAAAACCTAATGCCTGGAAGGTTATCACAGCGTCTGGGTTGTAGTGAGCGCTCAGCAAATGGCAGCTGTGATGTCCTGGTGTCTCCTCTTCCCTGGTCCCCACCATCCCTTCCCCTAGTGACTCCACAAGCTCCTGGAAGGCAGCCACTGCCTTGTGCAATCTCTGTGTCTCCTGAAGAACCTAGCCACTATCACATTAGCTTTAGATAATTAGAGAAGCACTATTTGTTCCCTTGTCAGTCAAGAGGTGACATGTGATGAAACGCTGCCAAATGCTTCTAGGGGCAGGGACCAAAACCTACATGTCAACCCAGCCATGGTCACCACAGATCTCGATGGCCTTGACGTGCTCTCCTGCTGAGATGTACATCTCCACGGCAGCTTTGGGCTCCTTGATATTTCTGGCCCAGTCAGCCTGTTTGGTGATTAGCATCTTTGTTTCTTTGGGGTCTCCAGATCCAAGGAAATCCTGAGGAAGCACAACAAACAAAAACACTCTGGATCAGAACTTCCTGTGCCAGCGTTACATCAGGCTTTTCTAGCAGCAAGGGCGGGCCCCACATGGCTGAAGCAGGCAACCAGGAGGTAGGCAGGGCCTGGCGCTGACGGGCTGAGTCGGGGGAGTCCCAGGTCTCGGGAAGAGTGATCTCAGGCTGCCCTGCAGGTGTTCCTGGGGGATCCTGGGACAGCATCGAGGATGCTGGCCCCCAATGCTTCCTTCCCGTCTCACAAATGGGCATTTGTTCATCGGCTAAACAACACTTTCTAGACTATTTGGGGCACTGCACATGAAGTCTGCAGGGTGGGGGGTTCATGATCAGGCTGTCTCTCGCTCACATAGTTTGGTAAATACATGACTATTCCTAAACAGCAATGAGACAACCTGGTGCACAATTCCAAATATCAAGACCTATCATCTTTATTCAGATCATATGGGTGACACCACATGCTTCAGAGTGAGGCTGAGCATGGGTTCCCCTAAACTTACACAAACAAAATGACTTACAGAGTTTGCCGGCCCTCCATGCCCTCCATGCCCTCTCTGAGTCACCAGCAAACATTCTGTGCCCTGAACTAGAGAATCATCACATTGTCTTTGCCTCAGTTACTTGCCTAGAACAGATAACACGCAAACCTCTCTCTGGTTAGTTGCTTCTCAGCTGAATGGTTAGGGATCCTGTGCTGAGGTCAGGCCTGCAGGGGTGAGGACCTGATCCGACAGTGGGACAGCAGGAGGCCATGGGGGGATCTAAGGCAGGGAAGGTGCTCAGGAGAGGACCTGAGAAGGAAGAGATGGCTGTGGTCCTGGAGGCTCAGGGATCAGGCCTAGGGCCTGTGTTCCTTCAGCCTCAGCATACCTCTGAAGCAGTATGCCCAGCTTCTCTGGGCTGGCCCCAGAATGTGTAAGAAACAGCCTCAGAACATCACCTCTTTTCAGGGTAGTTACCCAAAATACGCACATGGGAGTTTGCCAGAGTTGAGGCAGCTTTTAAAGGTGGAGCTTTTCAAAAAGGGAAACTGGGAGCACTTACAGCCCAGGTCTATGTTACCGGCAAGAAGTGGTTTGTCTCAGGAATAACGTACCCTGCAGAGAGTGCTTTGTGTCAGCCTCACTGAGAATAAAAAAAGCACTCCTTTCCCCATGATTAACACTCATGTGTCAGGAAAGTACAGTCAATGTATGCTAAAAATCCACTTGAACAATTAGCTCGCTTTTTCCCCTCATTTGCTTTCAGGGTAAATGTGCTTTCAGAGTATTAGGTCGGCCTAATATATGATACATTTTAAGAAGGGAAGGAAAGAGCACTGTATACCCTGATGCTGGGACCCAATAGAAGACTGGCCCCCTGGCTGGCCTTTGGTTCTCCCTGGAGCTGACAGAAGAAGGGGCTTGGAAAGCAGCCGCTGTCCCCGCCTAGTTTGGGCCTTTACAGACACACCTCTCCTTTTGGCAGCTGCTATGGCGCGGATTCTCTATGCCAGCATGAAGCTGGAAACCCTGCCTACCTGGCTGGTGAAATGAGGGTGGCAGCTGGGAGAAACAGGCATCTTAGCAGACTAGAAATGTCCTTCAAAGGGACTTCAGTGAGTGCTCAGGGGACTAGGGGTGACCGTGGCAAGGGTGAGAGGCTGAGAGGGAGCCATAAGCCTAGGCCAGATGGCCACTCAGGGAGCTATGACTTCATTGAAGCTGGGTCTAAAAGCTTCCTTCAAGGCTCAGCAAACTGGGAATTCAAAGGCTTTTTGCTTTCCTGAAGCTAAGTTATATGTTATCTGGGGCCATGGCAAAGACTTGGCCCTGAAGTGGACAGAAAGAGGCTGTGCTGAGTGATGAATGAGACTAAACAGTGTTCTCATGCTTGGTGATTTTGATAAGAACATACTACAAAAGAGTTAAGAGCATTATAATTCCCTTTATCACCATATAAACATGTCACTTATCCAGAAAGCATACAATTTATTTGTACGTGGGAATGTAATTTTAAAATTTTCTGAAAACTAGATTGAATCTTGGGAAGCAATTTTCAAGTAAACAAAAACATGCCATGTTAATCAGCACTAGATCTCCCCCACCCCCCACATAATGTGTATGTACACATTTCTCAAATTCAGACTACCAGGTGGGGGCGGGGGGATTGAAATGGAATCAACCTCCTTGGAATAGTGATCAAAAACTAAAACCAAAAACAAGTCCCAGAGTATTTACCTTCATAGAGAGACGGAGCAGATGGAGTGTGTAAATGGGCTGCAGTTCTGGTGGGAGGCTGTGGGCACAGAAAGTCCACCAGAGTGTAAGGAGGGGCCTCAGAGCAGGGGCAGGAGTGGGGCCAGCCAGGGAGAGAGGTGTGAAGATACACTCTGTGGTCACGTGTGGCCCCTCTCATCTTCCTAATCTTTCTACAGGTTGGCATTTCTAATGCGCTTTCCTATACAGTATTCTGTGCAAATCTCATGACTAAACTGAGCTGTGGCTATTACCATCTGAGAAGGGAAGGGAGGCTTGGCAAACTGAAGAGCCTTTCCCCAGGTCATCTCACAGAAAGAACCCGTACTCACACCAGCTCTGGGGCACCAAGGCCAGGCATTTTCTTATTTATTTATTTTTGACATGAGTCTTGCTCTGTCACCCAGGCTGGAGTGCAGTGGCGTGATCTTGGTTCACTGCAACTTCCACCTCTGGGGCTCAAGCTATCTTTCCACCTTAGCCTCCCAGTAGCTGGGACTACAGGCACCGGCTAATTTTTTGCATTTTGGTAGAGACAGGGTTTCGCCATGTTGCCCAGGCTGGTCTCGACCTCCTGAGCTCAAGCAATCCACCCACTTCAGCCTCCCAAAGTGCTAGTATTACAGGCTTGAGCCACCACGCCCAGCCTGGCCAGGCATTTTCTACTGCAGCACAGCTGCCTCCTTGAGGAGGCTTCAGGGGTTCCTAACCCTAAATTCTACCCCTAGGGTCTTGATCCCTTAAGGGTTCATCCTGAGTTAAAATTTTGTTATCCCCGGAAGCAGAGATGCACTGACTCTGGTGATCATCGTATGAATGAGTTATGAAATCTTCTAGGTGTCTGTGGTGGGGCCCGAGGGAGGGCAGGAAAAGTGACGAGGAAAAGGCAGAGGGAGCCTGAACACCCTGGGTCTCAGGTACGGAGTGAAGAAATCACTAAGGTGAAAAGACAGGCTGGGGCCCAGGAACTCGTCCATGTACTGATGAACAATAGGTCCTGGGCAACATCACAGGCCACCAAACACACCTTCAGCCCCGGGGTCGAACAGGTGGTGGAAGAGCACAGCCATCTTCAGGAATAGAAAAGCAGAAAAAAGTGGGGAAGATTTTCCATCTTGAACTTGTAAGCTGGAGAATTAACCATTAGTAGCCCACTAATAGGTTGTGGCTGATGAATCACTTCATAACATACTGAGAGCCACTTTTGACACTCCCGGAAAAGGCAGGTTAACAAAGCCCCTCTGTAGAAGGAAGACTGTAGTTGCTCAATGCACCCAAGTCTCTTTGAACCTTGCTTAGACTGAACTGCAAATGTCTTGACTGGTCTGGGCTCCTTAGTACAACTCCTTCCCACAGAAGACATCAGGAGCCTGGTCCAGGAAGCTCCTCTCCTACACCTGCTTTAAAAGGCCCAGCTCTGCTGGGGACTAAGGTTCATAAGGGCCATCCCAATGCAAAAGAGAATCTCTGCTATCACCCACTGCAACCACATGGTAGCCACTCTGCAGCTGGCAGGCATGAGGCATGCTGCGCTAACACAGGGCGGGGCGGAAGCTCTGCCTGACTTCCCAGAAGCCCAGTGAGAAGTCCAGGACAATCAGCAGGTGCTATGGGAAACTTGGCTGGCAGGCACCATGTCGTCCTGTATGACTGGCAGGACCGGCTCCTGCCTGAAGGCACCGATTCTTGGCGGCTCCTGACAAGGATTGAGAGGATTTGTGGGAGACAACCCTGAAGCCCTGAGCCCTCAACTCAATGAAGGGATTGCACTGGTGTAGACCCACAGCCATCCAGCTCTGTCACTGATGAAGGTCTGAACTGCCACAGTCTGCCCCCTTCGTGTCAGCCTTAAAGGTCGGTTTTAGGTGAGTTTCAACCACTGGCTGTAGATGGGTCCTTTGTTTACCAGTTTCCCCACATTCTTTCTGAGACCATTGCTAGTTTTTGTCTGCACCACTCTTGGGGAAAATAACTTGGACACCGCAGGTGGGAATACCAGTGGGCTACAAGCTGGAGCTTGGGCCTAGGACAGGGTGCGTTACCTTGGCATACTCAAACATGCAGAGGTCGGTGTACATTTCAAGTGCGAGGTTCTCGTGCCCACTCCTCTTGTACAGTTTGGCGGCCTCATGGAACTTCCCCTGGTAGGAAAACACATCTGCCAGAAACAGGTCATTGTTGGTCTCTCCCCGCTTCTTCCTCTCCTGGAAAAATTAGAAGCACAGGAAATGGCCTCTGCAGCCATGGGCAGGAAGCAGCCTTTACAAAGGTTAGATGTGGCTATTTCAAGTGAGGCCCCTGGGCCTTCCTACTGGAACCTGGGCTTGGCTCCTGGCTGTTGTCTCTCTCCCCTAGGTTCCCGCTGGGAACGCTTGACAACAAAAGCAGGCTTTTACCAGACAAGCAAAGATCAAAAAAAGATGCAAACCTTTGTTTGTTTAATGGAAATTCCTCAGGGTTGCTTTCCTGTGTATTCCAAGGCTATGACGGAATAGTTTGAATAGTGTGTGCTCTGACTCACCCATGACCCCTGAGCTCCCAAGATCTCCCAAATCTGCAGGCCCTGTTTGGCAGAGTTGTGGCTCATGGGGATGACAGAGCAGGAGAATGTTTAGGGTTTCTGCCCCAGAGGGATACCAATAAAATAGGATGACAAGTCTTACTATGTCCCTACTTCTAAAGAGAAGGTAAGAAATCCCACATGCTGAACATTCACTAGGTTCTGGGTATATACTTTATACAAACATGGCCCCTTTATTCCTCTCAGTAACCCTCAGGGTAGGTCTCACTACCCAAGTGTTAGAGTCAAGGATGCTGAGACTCAAGAAGAGGAACAGGTCAGGGTCAGACAGAGCTGGAATTTGGACGTAGTTCTGTCTGACTCCAGATATTCCTTGTATCACATAATACTGTCTTTTGAAGCAAGTGATGTCCCCAACAACACACACACACACTCTCACACACACACACACAAACACACACACACACTTAGCACAGCTAGGATAAAGCTTCTTCCTTCTGTGTCAGGGAACATTCACTTGTCTACAGCTCGAGTATTTGTAAACACTCAGTAGCACCCAAACCCTGAGCCCTAGCAGTTTCCTTTTACTTGTTTTCTAGCAAGAGCAGCATATCGGAGGACGATGAGCCATTGAATCAAACTCTTAGACAAGCTGGTGAAAGTTTTAACAGCTGGAGGCAATATGCTTCCACACTGACAGAAATCATCATTCTAAAAACCTGCACACAGCTCAGGCTCATCAAACAGACTAACTCCTAATAGTTGGAAATGAATTAAAATCTTGCAGTGAGATAAAAGACTGATTTTGGCTGGACATGGTGGCTCACACCTGTGATCCCTACACTTTGGGAGGCCAAAGGAGGAGGATCACTTGAGCCCAGGAGTTGTAGGCCAGCCTGGTCAATATAGCCAGACCCTATCTCTACAAAAAAAAAGATTTTACTAGACATGAAATTCAGGCCATATCCATTCTAGGCCCCAGGATATCACCATGACCAATAAGAACGATCTATGGCACTCAGCAGGTGCATGTCAACATGGGCAGGTTCTTTCCCCCCGTCAGCAGGACAAGAACATCTCCCCTATCCAAAAGGCACCCACTAAGGACCTGCAGTTCTCTGGAATTATGCTGAGCACCCAGATGTGTGCAACTAAGTCCGCGGGCAGTCGACATAGAGGACACTCAAAGGCACTTTACTTTTTTTCAAGAGACAATCTTAGGAGTTTACTTTAACGCACTTACCAGCTCATAGCACACGAGGAGAGGACTACATTTTGACCCCAGTAAGATGTGACAAATAATAGTTGGACCCCACAGCAATCAGTTACTTTTATAGAGAGGAAATTATGCTCCTTGGCTTCAGATGAAGACCCCCAGATCCAGGCCAGTGGATTTACAAGTGACAGAAGCACTGGGCATTTTGGGCAAGAGCTCCGAACAAGCCCTTTACCATGTGGGTAGGTAAACCCCAGAACATACAGACGCCCCTTGCAACACGTGGGTAGGGAGGGTACATTGCCAAGAGAGCATGAGCTTAGGAAACAGACTGGGCTTGAATTCCACCAAGTTTTTGGCTACGGACCCATGGGGACATGGCATCATCTCGCTGAGCCTTAATTTCCTCCTGCATGGGATAGGGAGAGCAACAGTACCTGCCTCATTCCATTAATGTGAAGATCTAGAACAGCACTCACATAAATCACACATGTGGCAGAGAGCAGCTTATACTATGAGGCTTAGCAGGCCGTGAGCTCCTGTCAGCCTCTCTCCTCCTCAGCTCTGTGCCCACTGAGCTCGGCACAAGGGCTGGCCCATGACAGGTGTTTATTATGAGGAAATGAATGAGAGGATCAAGACATTTGCTGATTTCCTCACTGTTTCCAACTGGGAATTCAAATGTATCTCACATTCCCATACCTTCACAATAAATATGTTCAGGAGAAAAAATGTGTACGCCTTTTAACAGACAGCCAGACAGCACTGAGATACACAGAAATTAAGAATAGTGTCAAAGGGCCGGGCATGGTAGCTCAAGTCTGTAATGCTAGCACTTTGGGAGGCTAAGGTGGGCTAATAGCTTGAGCCCACGAATTTGAAACCAGCCTGGGCAACAAGGGAAAACCTTGCTCTACAAAATATACAAGAAATTAATCAGGCGGAATGGCACATGCATGTGGTCCCAGCTACTTGGGAGGCTAGGTGGGAGGGTCATTTGAGCCTGGGAGATCTATGCTGCAGTAAGCCGTGATCGTGCCACTGCACTCGAGCCTGGGGAACAGAGTGAGACCTTGTTTCAGGGAAAAAAAAAAACCATAGTGTTGACCACCACCCAGCAAATGGCATACCTACAACCAGCTTCCTTAGCACACTGCAGGCCTATTGGGTTTGGATGACAAGGTCAATATTCTCAGCGGGAAACAGCAGGGCTGGGGGTTGCTCCAGAACTCTGGGGCGCTCAGTTCAGACCGTGGGCCTTGTTCCCCAGGTCCATTTCTGGGGAATGGAGCTCAGCTCACGTGCATTTGGGAAACTCCTCCAACACTATCAGATTACTGGAGTCTGACAGGATGGTGACTAGCTATCTGCCACCAGGAGGATGCAAACCAGTTCCTGAGAACCTACTGAATCCTCACAGCAGCCTGTGAGGTAGGTCCAATCCCTTTTCACAGACTAGAAACCCAACCCTGGAGAGATCCGGAACCCATGTGCCTCACCCAGCTATCACGCAACAGCTCACACTACCAGCTGCTGTCTCCCCCAGTGTGGCCACTCTGCCCCCAGAGCAAGGCTGTGGCCCAGATGTCCAGACACCAGTGAGCTCTGCTCCCATGTCCTCAGGGCTCTTGCCCGTTAGAAGGGCTGCCCCTAAAACAGGAACCCCAAATATGCCTTCTTGAGAAGGAAAAATGCTTCATCTTTTACCTCAATGCTGCTGATGAGCTCTAAATATCGGAGGTCTTGTACTCTGATGAAGGCCTGTGGGGAAGAAATAAACAATAAAATAAGCTGTCTTCTTGGCTTCAAAAGTGAGTGATTGGCTGGGGGTGGGAAGTCAAGCTCTATCTAGACAGTGAGCCAGTAAGGAGAGGAAGGGAGCAAGCACGAATTAATCACCGTGCGTGCAGGAGGTTATACCACCCAGCGAGGCGTGGCTTTATCCATGGGATTGGACCATGTAAAGAACAGCAAAGACGTCCCAGTTGCATCAATCATTTTGAGATCAGGTAAAACAAAACTGTGATGCCACAGTCTGTGGCAGTGCCTCCTTGGGAGACTCTCGACCCAAAGAAGAACAAGCCGGTCTGACCCTCTGGGGTGTCAGGCAGCATCACAGCAGGAGAGGATGAGATGCATGGACTGATGAGAGACTGCCTGCACATCTTGGCAACATGGGTAGAATGCAGCAGACAGCTATGCCTACCCAGTGGTGCCACAGACACAGGGGACCCAGAGCCCCTGGCACCACAGAGGGAGCAGAGGAGGGGAAAGCTGAGAGGGCATAAAGACAGATTCTGGAAGAAGGTGGAGGGGTAGGGAATGAATCCCGCCAAGTCCATGGAAGGCAAACGCTTATGTAAATCCTAAAATTGCAGCCCTTGCTTTGAACTCACAGTAAAGCCAGAGAGTTTAACTCACAGACCTCTAGAAGTATCTGAGGAACAAGCAGACTGGTGTTAGCTAAGCTAGTTTTGCTGCTTTCAGATTCTGCCCAGGGTTTGGAGGAGCACGAGCCACCAGGTCAGGCTGCTTTCAGGTGACTTTGTTGTCACCATTTATTGCCCCATTCAAAATGGGCTGACCTGTGCCTAGAGGAGGCAGTAGCTCCGGAGCCCTTTGAACCGAACACGCAGAGCAATCCTGACCACTTTGCAGCCTCCGCTCAGCAGCATGGCATCCTCCCTCCTGAAAAGACCTCGGGAGATGAGCAAGTCCCTGGCCTCTGGCTGCCTTGCAGGTGACCACAATGCAACTTCATCTTTTCATCCCACAGGACCAGGCTTCCTGTCAAGAGACTGAGGACCCAGGGAGAAACATGTCTCGGCCCCTTATCCCCCTCCACAATTCAGAGGTCCACATTCTAACAGGGAAAGCTGGTCAATTAAACAGATCATGACACCTCCCAGAGCTAAGGGCTCTCCAACTATGAACCAGATGCCTGGAGAACATGGATGAATGGTCTGAGCATGAGCAGGGGCGGGAGGCAGCGTTAAGTGAGGCATCAGAGTCAGAACCTGGCAAACAAGTGTTTGTGAAGAGGAATTCGTAGAAAAGGGCAATGTGGGCATCACATGGGCCAAGGAACATAGGGTTAAGACTACCTGTGTCCCAAGCTGTAGGTCTTACACAACACCCTCTAGATCTGGGTTTCCTTAAAGCGCCTTGAGAGGGCAACCCCGCAAAGCCCAGCACAGTGGCCAAGAGGGAAAGGAGCATTCGAGGTCCGAGTTCTCGCTCTGAGCCTACTTCTGTGCTTCTGGGCTCCAACTATCTTCTTCGTGGAAAGGGGCCTGCTACTGACACCCTCTCAAGGGTCTTTCTAGCTGTAGCTCAGCTGTGCTAGAGTCTAGGATTTGCCCATTAATAAATGTTTCCGAGTTCCTTCAACCTGACACATTTTGCAGCGTCAGGGCACCTGGTCAGAGTCACAAGGCCCCTGAATGAGCTCAGCAGAGGGAAGCCTGGGAACAGGGAGGCACCTGCAGCTCTGCTCAGGGTCTGGCGGGAGCTCAGCAGCTCTTCTCTGCCATCTAGTGGGGATGGCAGTCCATCTCTAAGAACCACTCTATCCAAACTGGTGAGCCTGAGTGCCTGGCACAGAGGAAAGAGGCGGGGGACTCGGGATTTAGATGAAATAGTAACTTCTAGCCTATCTTCAATATCATGTGGCTTTTTCAAAACAGCACGTTGCACACAATAGATATATACCATATACACTTACTTTTCAACTATAGTAAATCTGGCTGGGTGTGGTGGCTTATACCTGTAATCCCAGCACTTTGGGAGGCTGAGGCAAGAAGACTGCTTGAGCCCAGGAGTTCAAGACCCGCCTGGGCAACATAGTGAGTCCCCGTCTCAATATTTAAACAAATATATATATATTTATATATTCATAAATATCAGTAAACACTCATATAAAACCTTGTGGCTTTTTACAATCCTTTCTGTTCTAGGGATTTGTCATCTTCCTCCCTGCTGGCATTTCTGGGTGGGGCAGGAGAGGGAAGCTCCCTCCATGAAGATGCCTCCTCCCTCCTCTGAATTTTTTTTTTTTTTTTTTTTTTTTGAGACGGAGTCTTGCTCTATAGCCCAGGCTGGAGTGCCGTGGCACCATCTCGGCTCACTTCACGCTCTGCCTCCCAGGGTCACGCCATTCTCCTGCCTCAGCCTCCAGAGTAGCTGGAACTACAGGCACCCGCCACCATGACTGGCTAATTTTTTGTATCTTTAGTAGAGATGGGGTTTCACCGTGTTAGCCAGGATGGTCTTGATCTCCTGACCTCGTGATCCGCACGCCTTGGCCTCTCAAAGTGCTGGGATTACAGGCGTGAGCCGCTGCGCCCAGCCCCTCCTCTGAATTCTTATAGCCTCCTCCATCTCCACTTTCCTACACTGAGGACATCTAAAAATATAATCTAGATCATTGTTACACAACGATCACTTCCCTTGTTTAGTAATGGCTAGCATCTGCACAACCATCCCTGATTTAAATTCCCCTTTACAACATCTCTGTTAAGCCTCATGACTGCAGCGGGCGTTCTCACTACCCCCATTTCAGAACTGGGAGGACTGGGGCTCCAAGAAAAGTGGCTGGCCTGGGGTCCCAGAGCCCCTTATGTGACACAGCTCGTTCTCAGCCAGGCTTCTTAGTCCTGGTCTGGTCCAGTCTCCTCTCTTCATGCCTACAAGTCTTGATCTAACCCAAGGCGGGCATCACATCCCTCTTTGCCACTCCTTCAATATCAGCCCAGGAATATGGACAAAATGAGCAGCTCATTAATTGACTGTGGGGAGATAAAGAGGGAAGGGGTAGGGGAGAGAAGGTTGGAAGCCATTCCTTCCTCCATCTCAGGTTCTAGATGGAAACACAGCTCGGGAACATACTTGGGCTTTTCCTTATGTGCAGAAAGGGGTCAGATGTTCTCAGCCATCTCTCTAGCTTTCATAGACTAGGCCAGGAAAGGACACAACCAATCAAGTCCATGAATCCCACCATGAAGCTACATGGGAAGTGCCCACATTGCTGTCAGAATCAGAGACTTTGACCATCTCTCCCACCTTAGTTGGCAGATGCTAAGAAAAGCACCATTGTGCGCAGCATCATGGCCAGTGACTACACCGATAATAAAAGCCACCATTTACGGAGTGCCTGTGATGTGCCAGGCTACTAGCCAGGTGCTTCCCATACATAACAGCTAATAAGAGTGACAGCCAGAATCTGAGATGCTGCTCCTGGGTCAGACTTTATAGGCATCTTCCCACTTGATCCTCACAGCTTTGTGAGGATGGGACCTGTCATCACCCTACATCTATAGAGAAGCAATCTTAGAAAGGGTGTCACCTACCCAGGCCCACAGTGAGGAAGTGGCTGAGATACAAGCCCAGGTCAGCATAACCAGAGGCTGCTGCAGTCTACGGCCTCTCCGTGCCACCTGGTTCCCCATCTGCCTTCTTAAGGGACCCCACAAGGACCAAACTCCAGCTCCTGCTGGCTAGATGCTTACCTTCTTTGCTGTTTCAAAATCTAAACCTTCTGGCGCTTCCATGGCCAGTTCACGCCAATCAGTGTCTGTGACACCCAAGCAAGCAATCTGGTAGGCTTCCTTGAACAGTTTCCTATCCAGGTACTGGTACATGGGAGCAGACTGCAGGATTTCATCATGGGAAAAAAAGAAGACTGTTTTCAGAGCTATGGAAAGAACCAGATGCATACAGAGCCTGCCTCCAGATGCGTGGGACGATTACCCTTGCCTGGGGAGCAGCCCTGCAGCCGTCAATCAGCACCCTGCCCAGCCTTCCCAGCCCACCCCGTGTGCTCCATCCTGCACCTCTCTCACAGCTGGGCCACTGTGCTCCACAGCACAGACTCTCTGCCCATCCTCCCCTCCTTCCCACCTGCAGGACTGCCTTGCCATAGGATGTCATCCTCGCCTGGAATGCCTTTGCCCCTCCCCACTCTCCCTCTGGAAAATACCTATTTGGCTTTCAAGGCCCTGTTGAAATGTCACCTCTTCTGGAGAGTCCTTCCGAGCCCCTCAAGCCCCCACCCCAGGGGAAGGAGTCTCAGCTTCCTCTACCCTTTGTCCAGATCTCAGGTTGTGATGCAGTTATAGGCCTGTTCCCACAGCAACACCGTGCACAGCCCATGGGCAGTGGTGGGTTGTACCGGCCTCCCTCAGCAGACCCCCAGTCTATGTTTGCTGACAGAATGAATGAGTTTCTGGGACGAAGGGGTCTGGGATGTCCTCTTCTTCCAGGGACTGAGTCCAAGAAAGGTAAATGATTTGCTCCAAGTTACCCTGGAAGCCGCTGGAAACAGGTCTCCTGCTCCCTGCCCTGGGGACAGATGCCCTCCTATAAGATGGGGTTGCCTTGCTGTGAGTGCCCATGAATAGTTCCTAACAACTTCTCTTTCTTAGGTTTATAAAAGGCTTTTGGCTGTCCCCATAGTCTTGTGCAGTAGGTATTATTTCTCCCTGGCTACAGCCCAGGAAACCGAGACTCAGAGAGGACAAATGACCTGTCCCAGCAAATAGCTGGCAATAGCCAGAGGTGACTGGACTCCAGGTTCTGTGCCCTTTTCTGCCACATGTATGCACATGTGTATATGTGCATATGTGTGTGCAGGCCTGAGAATGAGTCTTGAGTTTGGCCAGGACATCTTTAACAAGGAAAGGCCTTGCCCTTATTTTAGGCCAGCCAGTGTGCTTCAGGGGCCTGCATCTCTCCTGGCTTCCTGGGCAGGGAAGAGAAATCAGCCAGGACCTCTGTGCTAATAGTTCCCAAATGTGGAGCTTGAAGTATTGTCTTCTCCACTTGGGGCTTTTGTCTGTCTTTGAAATTTACCGTCCCATCTTTTAGCTTTAGAATTGACAGAATTTTTATTTTATTTTATTTTGGTCTGTCTACTCTCAGAGCAAAACGTGGCTGCTTCCAAGTGCTTATCTTTTCCACCATGCCATCTCTCCTCATTGGCACATTAAATGCTCCCTTTAGGGGGGCAGCAGGCATAGGCTAGGGAGCAGGTGACCTAGAACCCAGGCCAGGCTCAGCCACATCCTAGGTTGGTGACTTTTTGGGTAAATCCATTAACTTCTGTTTAGATATCCTGCCCAGCTCAGGCTACCATGGGCAAAGGAGAGATGTGCTCCAAAAATGATGAAGCACTGGGCAAAATGCAGGCATGATCATTACCTTCACTGTATTTTCTCAGCACCAGCTCCTCACCATCTCCCAGGCTCTCCAGTCTTGTTCCCACCCCCACCTTTCCCTTTGTTTGAAAAGCTTCCCTGCTGCACTCTTCCTTTCCAGACCTCTCAGGGCTCAGATCAAGTTTCACCATCTCCTGGAAGCTTTCTCAAACTCCTGAAAGCTTTTCTTAAAGCACACAATGAGCTTTCCTTTCTGAAGTCCGTCAGCAAGTAGAGCCTGTTGCAATTTAGTTGTGTTTTGTGGTTTTTGCTATTTTATGAGTCAGTAATAAGGAGAAATAATAATAGAAATTTGGCTTGACAAAACCTGAAAGATGGGTATAATTAACCCCATTTCACAAAAAAGAAATGAGGCCCCAAAGAGTGAAATGAGTTGCTCTAGTTACAGCTGCTTGAGATGGCAGAGTCAGGACTGAAAGCCGGTGCTCCTTCCCCGAACCACACCAACTGCTTGCCATGCTGACTGCCCCATGAGTGGGACAGGCACTCAGACAGGCATATCACAGCTGAGCATATGATGGATGGCTAACACTTGGACTTACTTGGGAGGCACAATTTGAGTGGAGTTTTAAAAATAGACCCACTGAACAAATACTCTCTGAGCTATACTTTATCTTGCTGTTGGATTCCAAACATGAAGTCACCACTGCCTTGAGAAGCCCTCCTAGGGCTCGTTGTCCTACTTGGCAGCCCTGACAAACCAGTTCTTGCACAAGACAATGTAAATTTCGAAAGACAACCAAAAATTCCAAGACTGGGTCTGATGCTTTCTCCCTCCTCTCTGGGCCAAAACCACAGGATGGCCAGAGGCAGAGGCGACAGATGAACAGCCTTTGTCTTGAGAATGTGTTTCCTAACCCTTGGCAGTCCTGACCTGCTGCGTCAGCAGGACGGCCTTGGTGCAGTCAGCAAGACTTTGCTGCTGAATCTTAAAGTCCTGGCAGAGGAAGCCCCAGGCTGCCCCTCTGGCTCCTCTTGGCCGGCCACAGTCAGGGAGCAGCAAACTACATTTATTTTTGAGGTCAGGATGGCAATCTTGGGAGAAAACCTTTTAATAAGCAGAGCTAGTTTGGGGCAATTGAGGGAGATGAGTTCCTGGTGGATGTGGTGCGTGGGTTTGTAACGGGGCAGAAAAGGATGATGAGGACACAGTCCAGGAAAAGCTGTTTGTGCCCCTTGTCCTGCTGCCACTTCCACCCACCTCATTCCCTTCTTCCTCTTGCTTTCTGGTCTTTTTCCTCAGATCTGAATTCCACTAACATTTCTGAATTCCACTAACATTTCTTGAATAGCTGTTCTGTGTCAGGCATGGATGATGGGCATTTCCCCAGTAAATCTTGCAGTCATGAGTTTCGAGGGTATCATCAGCTTAGAAGAAGTGGGCTCTAGCCTGAAGCTGAGTTGTGTGGGGAAAACAGACTGACAGAGCCTAGCGGAAGGGAAATCTGGAAATTTCCCTAAAAGTCTTTCAAAGGTACACATGCTTTGACCCAGCAATTTCACTTCTAGGTATTTATGCCAAGGCGCCAAGTTGGGACAGGTGCAAGGACCTAGCTAGAAAGATGCCTGCTATTTACAATAATACAAAAAAGCTGTAAGCAGCAAACATGTCCAGTAGGACTGGTAAAGAAAGCTGTGGAACATCCACAAGACACAATAAAATGCAGCTATAAATACAAGGCAGGTGGGGCCTAGGCAGGAGGGAGGGGTGCTGGCTATAAAAAGCACAACACCAGGCACCTTGTGGTGGTGGCAGTGTTCAGTGCCATGACTGTGGTGGGAGATTACACATGCCAACATGGGTGGGAAGATCACTCTAGAGCTTTGCACACTGTTACCGTTGAGGGAAACTGGGCAAAGGGTCTAAGGGATCTCTGTATTATTTCCTACAATTTATGTGAGTCTACAATTACCCTAAATTTTGCCATGCAGGATAAGAACATTTACCATATACTGACACAGAACCATGCTTTAGGAGATTGCTGAGTGAAAAGGCCAGATGACTAGTTTACAGCCAGCACTTCATAGACAGTGATGGGGCTGCCATAACCGAATGTGAGGTGAAATGAGAAGATAGCCATAAAGGAAGGGATGAGAAGTCTTGTTTACAGGCCAGGCTCAGGGAATACAGTAAATCTGAGGTTCCATCTATAGGTAGCAATACATATACACATAAAAGTCATGAAAAGTATTTGCAGTGTGATTCCACTTTTGTTTAAAAATGTTCTTATAAAATCACATGCTCCTAACTGTATATTATGCATATATTATATATACACATAGAAAAGCTCTAAGCAGATGTATTTCAATATGTTTAAGAGTGATTCTGTCCTGAGGATGGGATGCTGAAGGCTAAAGTTTCTCGCTATGCACGTCTCTGTTTTATGGCAATTCTACAGTGAGCACCATCTGCCTGGGGTGCAGAAGGCAGAGGGGAGACCATCCTGCATTCGGGAGGTCAATCTCAGCCGCCTGTCTGTGGTTCTGCCCTCCCCCATTCTGTGGCTTCACCCTTCAGTGCCCCATTTCTGTTCTGGCCACCTCCTAGTTCAGGGGGCTTGTGCAGAGTCCCATGCTCCCTTATTGGCTCACAGACCTCAGCCCACACCCCCCACCCACTCATTCTCTCTCTCTCCTCTCTCTCACACACACATCACCACCATCACACACGTGCTCACACACACACTCTGCCGGACTCCCGGCTTTGCTGCTCACTCCATTCGGCCCCACGCTGGGCTCTCCGCAAAACACACACTGCTGACAACACTGCATACCCCTCCCATCCCTACAGAAAGGGGACCAGGAAGAAACTGACGTTCAGGGAGGTTGAGCTGTTTGCCCCCAGTCACACAGGTTGCAAGGAGTGGAGACAGGGCTGCAGGTTCCAGGTCCAGACTGCCTCCCACGACATCACAGCTGCCATTCTTCTCTCTTTGCTACTCTCTCCCCAAAGCATCAGCAAAGGGCCCAGCTTCCCTGGTCTTATTGGCCTTGCCAGCACTAAGAGTGGACAGGTGCTCCCAGTTACCTGTGGCACCTCCACAGCAGAAATGGAGAAGACGTGGAGGCAGAAGATCTTGGAGCCATTGTAGCCAACCACAAAGCCCTGCAGCTTCTGCCGGTGCACAGGGAAGGTGCTGGCTTTGATGTTGAGGTAGCCTCCTCCAGAGAAGCAGAGCATGTCCTCACACTGGGTGTTCCAGGCCACGCTGTTGGCGTTTGGTTCCTGGGGGACAGGGACAGTGGGGATCCTGTGAGAACCACCCTGGGCTTGGGCAGCGCTCACACATTTCAGCCCAATACCCTCTTAAAGACTGAATCCCACTAAATTGCTTACAGCGGGATGGAGGGAAAAGGAGGAAAGGGGACCACAAAGAAATGAACAGAGGCAAGCCCCTCCATGCACCTGCGTGTTGTTAGAATTTTTGAGTAAGCAAGCATTACTTTTGAAAAAAAAATTATTCTCCTGAAATATGCTCATACCTTTCTGACTAGGATCTTTTACAATGACTAAATCTTTTATAATGAGCATGGATTGTTTTTTATAATGAGAAAAAATCAACATAGTTGTTTTATATGTAGAGGGAGGGGCAGTGGAGAAGAGGAAAAGCCAGCAGGCAATGTTATAGCTGGGAATGCTGATGTCTCCTGGCAGGGCTGAGAATCACCTCCCCTAGCCTGCTACAGAGCCAGCAGTGGGGATGGGGCAGCTCAGACGCCCTTCCACACTTGTATGATTCTACGCTCAGACACAAACGCTCAGACACAAGATTCACATTTGGGGCCAGCTACGCCCCCTATAGGTGGGAGGTGAGGCTGGGGAGAAGGGAGGTAACATTTCAGGGCCCATTTTGTGCCCAACACTGAGCTAGGCACTGTAGTATCTCGTGTATTCCTGTAGCAATTCTGTGAGGGGCAATTACTAATTTCATTTTAGAGAAAAGTAATCAAGGCTCAGAGAGGCTCACTAACTTAAGATCACACAGTAAGGGATGCAGGCAGGACCCAAGCCCAGGTCAGCTTGAAGGCTGTGCCCTCTCTTTCCCCAAAACCATTCTACTCTCTCAGGGACATGAGTGAGTTGAGACTGACAGGGAGTCACCTCTGGGCTAGAGGTGGCCAGGTAACCCCTTCTAACTGACTGAGGCTGCTCCCCACTCCAGACCCCTCCCCCTATCGGTTCTGCTGCTGAGAACAAGGAGGAGCCTGGTAAAGGGACTGAATCTGCCCATAACATCAGGAAACCCTGTAGTGGCTGAGGAAACCAGTCAGGAGGGGCTCCAGCTTTGGGGGGAGCTTCATTCTGGAAAATCAGTCCTAACCACCTACAAAGACCGAAAGAGAGAAAGAATGGCGCGAGCCCAGCAAAAGCCAGCCAGGCCCTGGGCACAGAGCTGCTGGGCTGTCTTCTCTGGTGACACACTTCCTCAGGTCACAGGGCTGGATGACTCCACTAAACAACGCCTACGCCTCCAAGCACTTCGCATTCTGCTAGCTCTTCTAGCATTCTTGTGAATTAAGTAGAAGGCCAGGCTTGCCCATCCCCTTCCCCCTTTCAGATGACAAAACATCCTGTTTCCTTCCCACACTGTAGGTGCGCATAGACACAGGCAGGCCTGCAGCAGGTGACGCAGACTTCTGCAAAGGAAGTGCATCCATTGCTCCATTCACTGAGTGCCAACGTCATGCCCCTCTCAGAGTCATTGCCCCATTTCTTGTTCATGGTAAATGCTTAAGAAAGGCTCTGCTGGCTCAGAGCCTTTGGTTTCCATTGGCAAGGAAACCAAAGTTAAAGAGGCCAGTCCAGGCCCTGCGGCTTGTGCCTGTGTGGGAGGAGCAGGTTGTGGCCCAGGGCCTCTGGGACTCTGCGCCTGTGCTTGGCCCCTGCCCCTCCCAGAGACCTGCCTGGGCCAGAGCAGGAGAGCCTCCTGCAGGGATTAGGAAGCTAGAGGAGGGTCTCTAATCAAAGGACGATGCCCCTGGGCCCTCTCGGGGACTTCACCTGAAAAAGCAGCTCCTTGGTGTCAATGTCATACACCAGGCAAGTGTCATTTTCATCTACCACAGCCAGCTTCTTACGGGAGGCACTCATGTCCAAGCAGCGCACAGCTGTGGCCTGCTTCAGCAGGATGATAGCAAAGAGATTGTCCACAAAGATCTTCAGGATCTGGCAAAATTTCAGCGAAAACAGTGTCAGTCACCATGGCAACAAGATCCTGGCCCACTGCCAGGCCCTTGGAATCCCATGTGCTCTGCAAGAATAATTCCCACCACTTTCACCAGAAGTTCTGTGCAGGGAAAAGGACTCATCAAAAGAAAGAGGGGAGTGGGGCGTTGGCTTATCCTTAGGAGGCCAGAAGCAAGGTTCATCAGAGGCTGCAGAAGTAATGACAGACCCGAGACAGGCTGAGCTCACTTCAGTGTCTGTTCAGACTGGGGATTTGTTGATGACATTACCCAAACTGCAGCATTAGGAGATGCCACCTAGCAGAGATCTGAGTCACGAACTAACACAGGAAAAGGCTACTATGAACACTGATGAGACATGTGGTAGAAAATCATAATAATGATGATAGTGATGATGATAGCTATCATTTACTGATATCCCTGGTTTAAAAAAAATTTTTTTAGAGATAGGGTCTTGCTATGTTGCCCAGGCTGACCACAGTGGCTATTCACAGGTATAATCATATCACACTGCAGCCTCAAACTCCTGGGCTCAAGAAATCCTCCTGCCTCAGCCTCCTGAGTAGCTGGGACAACAGGTACCCTCCACCATGCCTGTTTTAATACCCCTTGTGTTTTTTTTGTTTTGTTTTGTTTTTAACATTGGCTTTAACTCCCAACCTGGATGATATCTGTTTTTGACAGCCCTATGAAATATGTGGTATTATCCTCATGTAAAACCAGCCTCACAGAGGTAAAGTGATCTGCCCAGGATGACAAAGCCAGTGAGTAGCTAAGTAAGAACATGACCTCAGGCCCACCTGACCCCATAGTCCATGCTCCCATTGGAAATGAGAGCTGCCTGAGAAAGAAGCAGCCCTTCCTCCCCCTGGCATTGCTACTTGACTTCACCCACTGCTCTCATGCCCCGTGACTTCCATCCCCAGCAAAGACCTGACAAGCCTCAGCCATAAGCATCTGTTGCACAGCTTGGCTGTCAGGCTAATGCAGCTACATTGTCACTTTCAAAGTTCCATGTAGCAACCCACTTAGAACTTCTTTTTCTTATGCTGAGCAAAGAACACACGTGTACACACACACACACACACACACACACAGAAATCTGTGTAACTTTGTGTAACATGGATATCCTACATCTAACTGGCCAAAGGGCCCATTTTTCTTATGACACCTATCAGTATTCTGAGGACCCAGCATTCTTCAGGACACATGCTGGAACGCACTGCCTTAATCCACTCACTGCCCTAATCAGGAGCTGACCTAGGTAACGATCTCTGCCTCCCTCTAGAAATCCACAGAAGCAGCATCTCTAACAAATCTCCCACCTTCTGGAGACTTTAAGCCACTAATCCAGTCTACATGTAGCCAAAGGTTATAGCTCAACTCTGCCAAAACGTGGGCCTGCTAGGAGTGTGAGGGCCACAGCACCTTTGGCCTAAGGCTGTCCTCAAAAAAACTGAACTCAGGGCTGCCCCACAATTCACCCATGGAGGAGAGAAGCCCTTTTCCTGCCCTGAGAACCCAGCTCAGAGTCATTGCTAGACGGGTCACCCACGTGTGCATGTGGATTATCAGCCTGACAGGAGACCTGAGGGAGCACTCACCTGTCCATTCTTCAGCCCCACTAACAGGCCTTCCCTTCCAGGAGGGCCGCCGATCACCTTGATGTAACGAATGAGAGACTCCATCTGCCACTCCCGTTCCTTCACTCCACTGAAGGACAGGCACTGCAGCCGTTTCTCCTAGGAAGCAAACCCAGCTCTGCATGGAAATTCAACAGAATAAGTGCTCCCAGACCTCCCCAAGGAGGTCTTCCTGCCCCTAAGGGGTGAAAATACCTGCACATTCAGTGTCTATCTATCTAACCCAACGTAGACCCCATGATTGGCATCGTTAATCCAAGACTCCACGCAAGGCTTCCCCACGGAGACCAATTCAGCCTCAGATCTTCAATGCAAACCCCCATCCAGGCAGCCTAGGCCAGAGGCAGCACTCAAAAGTACACATACTTGCCCGACCTATCCTGTAATTTGTGGCAACCCTAAACCGCTTGAAGTTCTAGACTTTATTTATTTATTGATTTTTGAGACAGAGTCTCACTCTGTCACCCAGGCTGGAGTGCAGTGGCGCTATCATAGCTCACTGCAGCCTCCAATTTCTGGCTCAAGCAATCCTCCTGCCTCAGCCTCCCAAGCAGCTGGGACTACAGGCAAGCACCACCACACCCAGCTAATTAAATATATATATATTTTTTTTTGGTAGAGATGGGGTCTGTTTGTTTTCTAGACTGCTTTCGAACTACTAGCCTCAAGCAATCATCCTGCCTTGGCCTCCCAAAGTGCTGAGATTTACAGGTGTGAGCCACTGCACCCAGCCCGGTTCTAGACTTTGAGAGATTTTAATAGTATTTTACACTACAGTGATTCCTAAAGAATTCTTTTATCACCTCCAACAGAACTATGTAAAACTAAATCCACCTCTACTTCCAAGATGCTGGGCTAGCCTTCTCTCAAAGTCTTTCCAAACTTCTCTTGGCATTGACTTAGACACTCTCTAGGAATCTTGAGAAATTTTTTTCTATGAAAAAAAAAATCAGGAATTAAAACTTCTTTGACAATTACTGAGTTGATACAAATTTTATGTGTATATGCTTATCAATAAAAACTATCTTCATTTTGTACACCAATTTATGTTTTAAGTCATTAAAATATATCTAATCCTAGTATGACAAAATGTTCTGCAATAGAACAAGGTATTCTTGGCTAGACACAGGGGCTCACACCTATAATCCCAGTACTTTGGGAAGCTGGACAGGTCTCAAACTCCTGGGTTCAAGCATTCCTCCCACCTTAGCCTCCCAAAGTACAGCCTCGCATCCCTACTAAAAATAAAAAATTAGTTGGGTGTGGTGGCATGTGCCTGTGGTGCCAGCTACTCAGGAGGAGGACTGCGTGAGCTTGGGAGGTCAAAGCTGCAGTGAGCCATAATTGTGCCACTGCATTCCAGCCTGGGCAACAGAGTGAGACCCTGTTTCAAGAAAAGTATATTTTTAAAAATAATAAAATAAAACAAAAAAACATTCTCCAGTTTATGGCTCATGACTTGCTGATAGAGTCTGGTTCATCCAGATGCCAGGAAAATGAAAGCCAATAAGCACCACTTAGTTTGATGGAACAGACTTGTTTTCTAGTGACCAGTTTTAAAACCATGAGGTGGGCACCCTATCATCGGGGGGAGCACAAATGGAATTCAGCCCAACTCCTCCAACATGCTGCTGCCCACCTGGCACAGGATGATGTGATTAGCACACACTACCAGGAGATTGCACTCAAACTTCTTGACAATCTTCTCCTTTACCCGGTAATGCATGTCTGATGAGTCCTCTGAATACAACTCATAGATGAGGATTTTCTCTGGCAGTTGGATAGCCAATCGATTTCTGTAGATGGCAATCTTCTTGACAAGCTCTTTGCATTTAATCCGAACTGTCAAAGAAAAAAATATTGAGTTCTAGCAAGAGGTCGTTATGTAAGGTGGAAGGCAGAGAAATTAAAAGCCATCATTTACTTAGAGCTACCGGCAATTAAAGCGACATACTGTCATTGAAAAATCTTTAGAGTATCTAATACATACAATCAACTCTGCTGAACCCTGAGATCCAAAGTCCTACAGGACACAATCTTCATGGTCCATGGCTGACAACTGAGTATGGAAATAAACTACTCACTGTTACCCTCACTTGCTGGATACAAATATAAACTCCTCTGCACAGCACTAGTGGCCCCTGGTGATCAGAAGCCTGCCTAAGTAACTGACCTCACCTCTGGCCTCTCCCTGCCCACCTCCTTGACAAACGGGGAAGACACATAATTTCTGGTACACACCAGGCTCTACACTCCCACTACAGACCAGGTGGAGAAAATGGCCCTGAGGGGGACACTGTGGAGCTGCCCAAGGGGCTTTGCCCTAACCACCACAGCCAGAATCTTCAAAAAGATAGGGTTCCCCAGGGGGACCAAAGGACACTCATCTCAATCTACAAGACAACCCCCCATCTGGATCCCTTGCAAAGGCACCCAGCAGTGCACTAAGGCCAGCACATCCAGATATGAATACACCTGAAGTAAGTGGATTCTGAGTCTATTTAACCAGCACAGCAACTTAAGTGGACAGAGGGAGAGAACGTGGTCTTAGGGCTTGGAATGACTATGCTAGGCCTGGAACCCTGATTTTCTGACTAAGCCTGTGCCAATCCAATTCCGCTGCTCATCTCTGGCAGAAGGACCCACCAGGAGGCAAGTGGAGACGGGGCTGAGGGAGAAGCACCCCAGAGTGACTCTGACTGGAAAGGATAAAGGTCCACGAAGACCCATGCAAGTCAACCACCTGGCTCCAACCTGTCATAAATCATCCTCCCTCACTCAGGAAATTCATGTACTCCTTGAAATTATGTGCAAAATTCTGAGTTGGTACATTTTTCTGAAAGGATTTAATTGCTTTCATGAGATCCTCAAGGAGATTGGCATCCCTACTTCCCCCACCAAAACAACAACAAAAAAAACCAAGACACAGACCCAGTGGCTAACATGTTTGCAAAACGCCAAGGAGAAACCTTTCCTGTCATTTCAAGTGCCCTGTCACCAGCTCTTTCCACCTGCTTCCACCTGTCCCTCTTCCCAAGGTCTCGACCTGCCTCTTACCTTTCTGCTCAGTGATCAGGTGCTGCACAATGACGTCAGTCATGCTATCCCTGTAGGCATAGCGGTCCTTGTAGAGCCCATGGACTGTGCTGAAAATAAGCTGGTAGAAGGAAATGGTGCCGTCCTGGCAGCCGACCACCTGCAGGGTGAGAGAACTGTCAATTCCCAGCTCTCTGGAGAAAGTCTGCACTCCCATTTGTCAGACACAAACCCCAGTGATGGGACTCTTGAAACACGGCAGCTGCTCAGTGCCTCTTCAAGCCATGGCCCCACAGAACAAACTTCCTCTTCTTACCACATAGTTGGAATCCGGTTTCGCTTGACACGTCCACACCCAGGAGTTCTGCTCCCCAACAGTCCCAAGCCGCACTCCATCCTTGGTGAAAAGAGATACTTGCTTGTCTGAACCCCCCAGCAAAATGTACTCCCCTTTAGTAAAGTAGCTGATGCAGCAGGGGTCAAAGTTCAGTGCCCGATCCTTTCCAATCTGCAGAAAAAGAACACACACCAAGGGAAAAACCATTTCCGAATCCATAACCATTGCAATACAATTAAGGGCTTTTCTCGCCAACTTTAGAGAGAGTTGGGAAGACAGGGAGAGCTGGCCAGCCTTTTCTCCTGTGTCATCCCACGGTGAACACGGGCCTCTCCGCCTCTGCATCTCCCTACTCCTCCTCCACACAGCCAAATCCTCAGCTCCTAGAGTCAGTGGCACCTCCCCTAGTCCCTCCCAAGCGCTCCAGGAGTGCAGGAGTGTGTCAGGGCTCCTCAGCCAAGATGGAGACTGTGGGTGGTTTTGCTCCCAAAGGCCCCCCCCTCCCTCTGCAAATATAGTTCTTCCTATAGTTCAATGGGTTCCCTCAGCTTTTCTCCACCTTTTTAAAAAAGTATTTTATAAAGCTGAGTTTATTCAGTTTAAAGACTGTCCTTTATTCTGCAACTACATCCATACTACTTCTCTTTATTTTTTAATTCTTGTTTATTTCAAGATGGGGTCTCACTCTGTCACCCAGGCTGGAGTGCAGTGGTGCAATTACGGCTCACTGCAGCCTTGAACTCCTGGACTCAAGCGATCTTCCTACCTCAGCCTCCTAAGTAGCTGGGACCATAGGTGAGTGCCACCATGCCTGGCAAATTTTTTCTTTTTTTTGAAAAAGGGTCGACTCTGTTGCCCAGGCTGGAGTGCAGTGGCACGATCTTGGCTCACTGCAACCTCCACCTCCCAGCTTCAAGTGATCCTCCTACCTCAGCCTCCCAAGTAGCTGGGACTACAGATGTGTGCCACCACACCTGGCTAATTTTTGTATTTTTTGCAGAGACAATGTTTCTCCTTGTTGTCCAGGCTAGTCTCAAACTCCTGAGCTCAGACGATCCACCCACCTTGGCCTCCCAAAGTGCTAGGATTACAGGAGTGAGTCATAGCTCCTGGCCTAAATTTTTTTATTTTTAAACTCTACGTTGAACCTTTTTAGGAACTGCTACACTTTTCAAAGTGAATGCACCATTTTATATTTGCATTAGCAGTGTATGAGGATTCCAATTTCTCCACTTTAGTGAGTGTGAATTATCTCATTGTGGTTCCAATTTGCATTTTCCTGATGGCTAATGATATGGGGCATCATTTCATGTGCTTATTGGCCACAGAGAAATGTCTCACTCTGTGGCTTAGGCTGGAATGCAGTCGTACGATCATAACCCAATGCAACCTTGAACTTCTGGGCTCAATTCCTCTGCCTCAGCCCCTCGCCACCCCCAGTAGCTGGGATATACTACCACACCCAGCTAATTAAAAATATATTTTTTTAGAGATGGGGTCCCACTATGTTACCCAGGTTGGTTCTGAACTTCTGTTCTCAAGTGATCTCCCTGTCTCTGCCTCCCAAAGCACTGAGATTACACGCGTGAACCACCATGCCCAGCCCTATCTTTATAGTTCTTTATATATTCCAGATACAAGTCCCTTATCAGATATATGAGTTGTAAAACTTCTCTCATTCTGTGAGTTGTCTTTTCTCTTTCTTGACGGTGCTTCCTCAGCTTCTAGGATGAAGGTCAAACTCCCGAGCTCAGCCCCAAGGTCATTCTCTCAGCCAAAATGAACTTGTAAGTTTCCTAAGCGGGCAATGCTTTTTCAGGCCTCCATATCCTCACAGGTGCTACACTCCACACAATTCCTAGACCCAGCCAGGAGTGCTCTTTCCCTCACTTTGTCTGCCAGGTGTCATCTCCTCTGGGAACATCTCCAATCCCCATCCCCTCATCCTCCCACAGTGCTTGTGCTCACCTATCCTATTGCACTTCTCTCGTTGCCTGTAGACACAGGGTTAATCAGGTGTGCCCCACTAAAGCCCAAGTTCCTTATTACCACTGGAGTTTTTTGCTGCCCCAAGGGTGTCTTTTGTGAATAAAAAGACTATTTGTGATTAACATTATTAAACTAATATTGAATTTATAAAAGAAATAACTTTAGGGAACTGGTTTCTCCTTAAGTTTTTTAAGTTCAATTTACAAATATTTTCCTATTTATAAATCTAGTTAAAGTGAACAGCCAATTGACTTTGACTGTTTAAGGAATTCAATTTTGAACAGATTATAAAATCCCTTAAATATCCAGTCCCATTTAAAACTTAGTTAAATTAATCCCCTTACACCAATTTAAACTGCAATTATAAGTTTAATACATTCAAATTTCCTTTCCTGTTTAGGAATTTCAAATGCCTAGCAACCAAAACTTTCCCTAGCACTTATCTGATGCTGAAAACCTAACAAGAAAACTAAAAATTCTTATGAATCACGACATGGAAGGCTAGCAGCTTCTGGAAATGGCTCAGTAGTTCCCATCAGACCAATTCTCCCACAAGTAACAACAATAAACTCCGGACCAACTATAAAAAACAACCATTTCAGGGCAACCAAAAGCAGGCAGGAACTGAAGACACATGCACATTTGGAAGAAGGGAACAAGCACTAGGTGAACTTCTCATTTTTTTTTTTTTTAAGGGTTTTTGCCTGAGGGCAGCCCTCTTCACCATCATGCTGGGTGAATATAGAATTTGAGAGGACGACAGCATCCGGAAAGTGAAGTGGAAAATCCCAGAAAAGAGAAGCAGAGCTTAAATTCTGCACATAAACTCCGCTGAATATCTGGAAACCCTTGAACTACAAACTGTGACAAGACGCCAAGCAGCCTAGCTACAGCTAAACAACTGCACAGAGATGTCAGCTGCTGACACCACTAAAAACATGGAGTTTTGATTTTGAGCCCAGCAAAGTAAACTGCCTGCTTAAACATATATACACACAAACATACACAATAATCTTCAAAGGAACATGATGGATATGAGTCTGTATGACATATTACTTACAATATTGAGTACAATTCAAAATTCCCCAAAGCAGGAAAATGTGAACCATATTCAAGGGAAAAAAATCAATGGAGAATGAACCATGATGACCCAGATGTTAGAAATAGCAGATGAGAATTTTTGTTTGCTTTTTGGGCACAGGTCTTACTCTGTCACCCAGGCTGGAGTGCAGTGGTAAGAGTTCACTGCAGCCTTGAACTCCTCAGCTTGGGAATACTCCCGCCTCAGCCTCCTGAGTTGCTAGGATAATGGGTGCCTGCCACCTCGCCTGGCTAATTTGTTTGTTTGTTTTTAGGGATGGAGTCTCTCTATGTAGCCCAGGTTAGTCTTGAACTCCTGGCCTCAAGCAATCCTCCCTCCTTGGCCTCCAAAAGTACTAAGATTACAGGCATGAGCCACCATGCCCAGCTGCAGATGAGAATTTTAAAAGAGTTATTATAACTATGGTTAAGGCTATAAAGAAAAATATGCTTGTAATGAATAAAAAGGAAAAAAGAACCAAATGGAAATTCTAGAAAAGGAAAAATGCAATAATAACTGAAACAAATATGCACTGAATGAGCTTAAGAGAAATATTAGAAGTTAAAGAAGAGTCAAGAAATTTAATACTGAATAATAGAAATCCTCCAATCTGAAGATCAGAGGGAAAAGAAGGGATTTAAAAAAATAATAACAGGGCCTCGATGACTTGGAGAACAATAACAAAAGGTCTAATGTAAATGTAATTAGAGTTCCGGAGGAAAGGAAAGAAGGGAGAAGAAATATTTCAAGAAACCATGGCCAAAATGTTTTCACATTTGGTGAAAGACAGAAAGATATCAATGTGTAGATTCAAAAAGCTCAGTGAACACCAAGAAGAAAAATGTAACATATTGCTTACGCATTCTAATATTGCTTAGGAACCTTAAATAATACACATTTTCAATATAATTCTTATATCTTTCCACTTAAAATCAGAAGTAGGCTAGATATGGTAGCTCACACCTGTATTCCCAGCAGTTTGGGAAGCCAAGGCAGAAGAATCATTTGAGCCCAGCAGTTTGAGACCAGCCTGGACAACATAGGAGACCCTAACTCTACAAAAAAAAAAAATTTTTTTTTAATTAGCAGGGTGTGGTGGCATGTGCCTGCAGTTCCAGCTACTTGGAAGGCCAAGATGGGAAGATTCCTTGAGCACAGGGGGATCAAGGCTGCAGTTAGCCATGATCATACCACTGCACGCCAGCCTGGGTAACAGGGTGAGACATTTTCTCAAAACATAAATAAAATCAGACATATAAAATTACTCAATACAACTTTTAAATGGTCATTGCAAGACTAATCTGATAGACATTCTAATATGGATTCTGGCATCAGTATGCCTGGGTTTCACCAGGGTGGACCACAGACTAAATGTGTGTCTTTAGGCAAATTTTTGAGCCTCTCTGTGCTTCAATTTTCTTACATGTAAAATGGTGATAACAGTATTTACCTCATAGGGTTGTTATAACGATTAAAATAGTTAATCCTTGTAAAGAGTTTATATAATGCCTGGAATTCAATAAATGTTTGCTATTATTATTATTAAGCCAGATCCTCTTAAGTATTACTAACACTTCAAATGACAAAAATACACAAATTATACCTCAGTCTAACACAGTCTAACACAAAAGTATGGGTTTGATTTACTTCATCATCCTATATTTAATTCTAAATCTTCCCAGATTGGGAAGGGAAGACACTTACCCACCAAGAAAACAATTTTACTGTCCCAAACAAGTTGGGGTTAGCATCTCAGCAGGTTAAGGTTGCTTATCATGCAGAAACTTTGGGCCACAACATGAGCTCTGGGGCTGCATACATGCAAGATATTTCCTGTGGCCCTCTGCCATGTTGAGCTCTTTTCTACTGTGGCCATAGCAACAAGACCCCATTCCCTCCCACTGCAGTGTGGTTATTTGCTTCCAAGAGTCTTCAGTACCCATATCCAGTGCCTCGTACACAGTAGGTGTGCCAATAAATATCTGTTGAATGATGACGTATACACATTAAGCAGATGAATAGAGAGGGCCAGGGAAACTAGATGATAGTTAATTAAAATGAGAGTTTTAGGAAATCAGCCATGGGAAACTGAGAAAACACTTCGTTATCTGCTCCCTTTATCTTTTCTTTACTCAAATACAAAAGAAATGACCAATGGTAAGGCAGGGGTAGAAGAAATGGCCCAAAAGCTGGGCTACACACATCTAAAACTCTTCCCTCTTACATGACATGTTTTGAGGAATAAGGATGCTACGAAATTAAAGGCTTCACTGCACAGGTTGCATTTCTCACTTGCTTGGCTGTGGTGTGAAACCTGTACCCAGCACCTTTACTCTAATCCTTGGCATTTCCTGCCTACTAATAAGTCATCCTACTACTATGCTCTCTATATTTTAATCCACCCTCCATGGAAACAAGCTATTCTTCTGAAGCAAGAATCTGTGATGCCACTTCCTGCCACCTATGGCTCCTGAATACTTATAGTATATGATGTTCAAACTTCTTATTCACACTACTCAGGTCCTTTATAATCACATCCCCGGCCAGGCGTGGTGGCAGCTCATGCCTATAATCCCAGCACTTTGGGAGACTGAGGCAGGCGGATCACCTGAGGTCAGGAGTTTGAGACCAGCCTGACCAACATGGAGAAACCCTCTAAAAATACAAAATTAGCCGGACATGGTGGCACATGCCTGTAATCCCAGCTACCCAGGAGGCTGAGGCAGGAGAATGTCTTGAACCCACAAGGCAGAGGTTGCAGTGAACCGAGATTGCACCATTACACTCCAGCCTAGGCGAAAGAGCAAGACTCTGTCTCAAAACAAACAAACAAAAAATCATAGGCCGGGCGTGGTGGCTCATACCTGTAATCCCAGCACTTTGGGAGGCCGAGGCAGGCATATCATGAGGTCAGGAGATTGAGACCATCCTGGCTAACACAGTGAAACTCCGTCTCTACTAAAAATACAAAAAATATTAGACAGGCGTGGTGGTGGGCGCCTGTAGTCCCAGCTACTCAGGAGGCTGAGGTAGGAGAATGGCATGACCCAGGAGGCAGAGCTTGCAGTGAGCCAAGATTGAGCCACTGCACTCCAGCCTGGGCCACAGAGTGAGACTCCGTCTCAAAAAAAATAAAAATAAAAATAAAAAAACAAAAAAAAAATCATATCCCCATGTTCCTCTTCAGCTCTGTCTTCAGGTCACAAAATCTGAGATGCAGTCACCTTGTACAACTCACCATTCTCTGAACTGTCATATATTTTCATTCCTTCCTGCCTTGATACATGCTATTTTTTTTCTGCCTGAAACACCATTCCCAATGTCCTCAGCCTAACTCAAAGATAGCCTGCTCAAAGATAACCTCTAACAAGACCTCCCATCTCTACCAAGTAGTGATGTTACCCTCTTTTGTGTCCCTAAAAGCTGTCTATCTGTACAGCCTTCTATTGTGTCACATACCACACCACATAGGGGCTCTTTGCTATCAAGTGTGTCTCCACCAGCCTGTGAGCTCTTGCAGGAGAGGCTATTACTTTCCCAACTCTATGTCAGCAGCTCCTTTATGAAAGGGCTTTCCTAAGTGGGTACTCATAAATGTTGGTTGAATGAAGGAAAGCGAATAGAGGAAAGTAAGGTCAAAACTAAGAGCTAGATTTTAAAGTCAAACCAATCTGGGTTTAACTCCTAGGCTCCACCATTTACAGCTGTGTGAGATCTTGGGCATATAATTTCACTGCTCTGAGTTCTGGTTTACTCATTTCTAAAAAGTTGATAAGGATAGTAGTACCCACTTCACTGGGTTTTATAAGAATAAAATAGGATAAAGTATGCAAAGCAGTGAGCACAGTATCTGGTATCACAGCAAATGCTCAATAAGCAGGAACTAACAATGATAATGTATAATTAATAGTAATAGAATCTCAGAAAATGAAAATATAACAGGCATGACTGCAACTGGATTTGTACAGGGCTACATACCTGTTTTCCACTCAGTTGGTAGAAGGAAACTTTCTGTCCCCAGTCAGCCACAGCCAAGATGTCATTACGTTCCTCTCTAATCAACAGAAGATAAAAGAGGTTATGAAGGGCCACAGCCTGCTGATGAGTATAGCTCTAAGGGCTTAAACAACAGGAACAAGAAAACCCTGGCCTCAGGTTGTCAAATGTTGTACAGCTTTACTGAGGCCAAAAGTTATAATTTGGGGCTGGGCACGGTGGCTCACGCTTGTAATCCCAGCACTTTGGGAGACCAAGGCGGGCGGATCATGAGGTCAGGAGATCGAGACCACGGTGAAATCCCGTCTCTACTAAAAATACAAAAAATTAGCCGGGCGTGGTGGCGGGCACCTGTAGTCCCAGCTACTCGGGAGGCTGAGGCAGGAGAATGGCGTGAACCCGGGAGGCAGAGCTTGCAGTGAGCTGAGATCGCGCCACTGCACTCCAGCCTGGGTGACAGAGCGAGACTCCGTCTCAAAAAAAAAAAAAAAAAAAAAAAAGTTATAATTTGGCCCAACCCATCAATCAGTCTTATGGGATGGAGCAGAGTTGAGGTTCAGCCTTCCTGGGATCTGCTGTTTCACTGAGTCCCCTGCTATGAGCTTATGGTGCTGGGGACACTGCTACAGCTGAAGAAGATAAACCTCTCATTTCACAGCTTACTGGGGAGCAACACTAAGGCAAGTCTGCAATATTGAGACTGCTTTTCTCTTACATACTAGAAAATGTGGGGAGATGGCAGAGAAACATCTCTTGCAGTACAAAGGCATTTTTTAATAGAAGGGAAACTTGCTTGCTCTTCCTGAAGAAAGAAAATTAACACCTAAAAATAGGTTCTCCTGCAGGCGGGGGTCCTTGCACAGGTGAAATGGTTTCTGACTGAATCTAATTTTCAAAAAAGAGCAATGGGCTCTCTGAAAACAAACAACTGTCTTTGAAACTGAGAACCTATGGGGATCAGTGCCATGGGGCTGGGACTGTAGGACCAGCACACAGGAGAAACTCCCTTGCCTGAGGCTGGAAAGCAAGCTACCTGGGAATCTAGTTCAAGAGAAAAGCAGCAGCCCGTGATGGCTCACGCTTGTAATCTCAGCACTTTGGGAGGTTGAGGCAGGTGGATCACCTGAGGTCAGGAGTTTGAGACCAGCCTGGCCAACATGGGGAAACCGTATCTTTACTGAAAATACAAAATTACTTGGGTGTGGTGTCGCGCGCCTGTAATCCCAGCTACTCCAGAGGCTGAGGCACAAGAATCACCTAGAACCCGGGAGGCGGAAGTTGCAGTGAGCCAAGATCGTGCCACTTCACTCCAGCCCGGGTGACAGAGCCAGACTCTCTCTCTAAAAAAAAAAAAAGGAAGGCATTCCTAGCCTTTGAGGCTGGGTCTTAACCTAATGTTGCCTCTTTGTTTATTAATTCCAGCTTTTCTGATCCCCAGTGTCTTGTGGTCACCTGGTAGCACCACTGGATATGTAGGCAGGCAAGGTAAAGCCTTGTTTGTAAAACCCAGCCAAGAGTGGTAAATGTCATAGGCACTAACTCAAAACTAAGGGAAAAGAGACAAAGACCGAGAGGGATGTTAATGAGGGAGCCTGCAGGTGATCTTTGTGTGACTGGCACTGGAGTCCAAAGTCCAAACACAATCCAGGAGCCCAGCCCACCAGTGAGCCCTCTTGGGGAGGCCACATATGGCTCTGGGCTGGGCTCAGTCCTTGTGAGATGGATTAGTGATTTTCAACCCCCTTTTTCCTCCTGGGGCAGTAGGATTCTTTACGAAACAAAAACTCATGTTGAAACAATCAAAGGCACTGAGATAGGGACCCAAAGCCATACTTTCCTCCTTTACTTGTCCCCACTTCCCAGCCCCCATGACCTCAGGGTGGGATTCTTCCAAGGAAACTCAGGTACCACGGAAAACAGTTTGGAAAGTCCCAAGCTAGATCTCTACTGCCCAACTGAGATATCCTGGCTACCCCAGCTTTCCCTACTCTGGCCTGCCCATGTTTTCCCTACAGGCAATCTCGACTGAAGAGAAGAAAGAATGACTGGACAGCCCGGATTTGGGAGTGAAGACTGTGGCTAAGGTAAGGGCTTCCTCTCTGACATGCATCCTAGAAAACGTAAGGTAAGGTAAGGGATAGTGTGGGAACAGGCTAAGAAATGTGTCCAGTAATAGAAGAAGTGTCGAATGATGGGGCATCCACAAAAGGGCACACTCTTCAGCCATTAAAAATCATGTTCAAAGGACTTCTAATGTTACTGGAAAGGGTTCACACTAAGTGAAAAAAAAAAAAGCAGAATATGACTTAATTATATGAACACACTAAAAGACTAAGGAGAAATACACTAGATTGCTAACAGGGATTTCCTCAGGGGATGGGGTTTTATCAGAAAAGTTGAACTTTCTCCTTTAGTCTTTTCAGTATTTCCTGTAGTTTCTCACAGGATCACTTTATAACTCACACACAAGTTTTAAGGGTGTGTCTCCTTGTTTTGAAGGTGCTTTCACCCACAGTTCCCCCTAGTCCCTGCACTCCCTTGGCCAAGGAGCTTAACATCTGTCCTGGTAAATCTGTGTGGGGCCTGGGCCCTTACCAGAAGGGTTCCCACTCATTGGGACACACTCACAAGTTGTCGTCCCTGGGACTGTCGTCTTCTTCCTCTGGTTCTTCCTCCTCTGCCTCACTACCCTGACTACTGTACACTGCTGACTTCAGAGTGGAAGAGATTTCCTGAATATATCTGTTGACAATGACATCCTCGGCATCCTCATTCTCTCTGTTCATCCAGAAACTCTCCCATCGGCTGTAGACAGTAAGTAGTTGTTCAAAATTACATTGCCTAGAACTACACTAAAACTATAATTTAAAATCCTGTCAAGGAGCCCCTGGGGGCCGGGTGCAGTGACTCACGCCTGTAATCCCAGCACTTCCGGAGGCCGAGGCAAGTGAATCGCCCAAGATCAGGAGTTCAAGACCAGCCTGGCCAACATGGTGAAACCCTGTCTCTACCAAAAATACAAAAAATTAAACAGGTGTAGTGGCATGTGCCTGTGATCCAAGCTACTCTGGAGGCTGAGGTGAGAGGATTGCTTGAATCTGGGAGGCGGAGGTTGCAGTGAGCCAAGATCGCATCACTGCACTCCAGCCTGGTTAACAGAGTGAGACCCCGTCTCAAAAAAAAAAAAAAAAAAAAGATAATAAAAATAAAAAATAAAAGAAGCCCCTGAACCCCACCTGGAGGAGGACAGCCACCAGGTATACAGGGCCTCCTGCTTCTCATGAATTAAAAATGGTAGCCTAGAGCCACCAAGTCCTCTGCAGCCACAAATCAAACAGCAGGAACTCTGGGGCAGGCTAATGGCCTTTGATAGCATTAGACATGCATGGTACAGCATGGGCCAGACAAAATTATTCAGGAAGAAGCATAATAACCTTCCAAACAACCTTCTAAATCAAGTAGGCAACCATCTGTAAAATGACATTGAGCTGGTAAACAAGTAGGACCTTTAATTTACTTTCAGAGGACTCTGTAAAGGATATTGATGGTTTAATAATATTATAGGATATATAAAGAGCATATAAGGTCAGGTGCAGTGGCTCATACCTGTAATCCCAGCACTTTGGGAGGCTGAGGTGGGTGGATAACCTGAGGTCAGGAGTTCAAGACCAGCCTGGCCAACATGGTGAAACCCCGTCTCTACTAAAAATACAAAAAATTAGCCAGGCGTGGTGGTGACAAAAAATTAGCCAGGCCTGGTGGCAGGCACCTGTAATCCCAGCTACTCAGGAGGCTGAGACAGGAGAACTGCGTGAACCCGGGAGGTAGAGGTTGCAGTGAGCTGAGATTGCGCCATTGCACTCCAGGCTGGGCAACAGAGCGAGGCTACATCTCAAAAAAAAACAGAAGAAAAGAAAAAGAGCATGTAATTAGTTTACTCTCAAAGTCACATGGACATAGGAAAGTGTGTATAAAATTTGAGAAGATAGGTGCCAATTGTTCGTGTATCTCTAGGCTTTAGGGACGTCTGTAGACTTAATTTTGACTTTCTGACAAGGGCAAAAAAAGGCTCATGAAAAAGCTATTTATTAACAGGTGGGCACATATTCTGCCCAAACTTGGAGGGAAGAACTGAAAAGGGAAAGGCAAAAATAAAGCCACAGCAAAGAGCTCCACTATTGATTCATAAAGAAATGGTCCTGCTGCATCACTCACACACCACACACACACATACACACACCATACTCATGTACATGTGCACATACACATATGTGTGCATGCACATGTGCACACACACATACGCCACACACACACTTTGTCCTGGCCTAAATAGCTCGTCTGCTTTGCTAAAATCTCCAGGATTCATTCCAAAACTCAACTTCTGAGGAGGCTCTTAATAAATTCCATACATTCTCAGGTAGCAGGACTGTTAAAAAAAAATCCATACAAATGGGGTGGGTTCTAAAACAGACCATTCAAGTGAGGTGAGAAGCCTTTGAATGTAGGGAGACCTCAGGAAGACAAAAAGCCCTTCTTCGTGATGGTGTTTGTTCTAGAGGGAGGACAACTTTAAGAGTACCTTGAAGGGTTCCAGCAGATGGACCATACTGGTGAGAGGGAGCCCCCTGGCCGCTCGATCTTCACTTTCTCCTCACCATTTTTGTTCCGTATGCTGATGATCCCATTGAACATCCCCAGCGCCAGGTACTGACCATCATTTGTCCAGCTGTGCACACAACCAACAAAAGGCATGAGAATAGGGGAAGCACCCCACAGAAGGTAAAACTAGTGAGGATGATGCCTTGGTTTGAAATAAAAGTCTGATGAGGCAGCAACAGCTGGGATATGGTTTCATTATTGCCAGTCCTGACATAAAGTCAGAGGATCAAACTTAAAATGCTATTTAATTCTGTAATGAACAGTGAGAAGTGAAGGCACCATTTGGTGCCTTTTTCTGAGCTCCCCCAGCCCTCTGTACATACCTCTATGACAGCCCTTAGCTTGTGCCTACATCTCTGGGCCAGCCACCACTTCCCACTCTCCATCTCAATCCCCTCCCATTTAAAGAGCACCTTAAGAACAGACTTGGTGTCTTCCAACCCCTAGAATAGTGCTTGCTTTGTAGAAGGTGCTCAACAGATGCTGAATGGAAGGGATATACTCCTAGAAGCTGAACAGCAAGAATAGCTACCATTTAGAGGGTCTACTGTACGCCAGGTACTGTCCTGCACGCTTTACACTCATGAGTTTGTGTGCATTTCACAACAATCTCATCAAGTCAGTATTTTTATCCCTATTTGTCAGATGAGGAACATAAAGCTCCAGCTCAGAAAGATTTAGTAACTTTCCTGAGGTCACATGGCCTGTCAATGACAGATTCTGGATTCTACTCCAGGTCTAGCATCAAAGTGTGGGAGGGAAAGCTTTCTTCCCCACACATGCTGCGTGGACAATGACAGCCTCACGTTTTCAACAAGCCTCCACTCAGTATAGCTGGATGTTGAGGTTTGTTGCTAGGTAACTGCAGGAAGGCAACTTGCAGTTCTCTTTTGCTTCATGATCAAAGGCACAAGTCTTTCCCAACGAGGAGACGAAAAAAGAAGAAGAAAGGAAATACAGAGGCCTAAACCAACTACTTAACACAAGACCTTCTCTGCTGCATGAAATAATTGGATTTTGAGAGTCTGTGTGGAAGATGAAGGAACATAAATCTTGTCGTCAGAGCTGCACTTACCTGCAGCAGATGATCTTGCTGTTTGATTTGTGTTTAGAGACAGACTTCTGTTCAGGAGACCACAACCCTTCAATGCACAATAATATAAAAGAAGATGGATTGGTTGGAATACTACCCAGCAATAAAAAGGAACAAATAATTGAAACATACAAAAACTTAGATGGATCTCCAGGACTTTATGCTGAATGAAAAAACATAATCTCAAAAGGTCATATACTGTACGATTCCATTTATATAACATTCTTGAATGACAAAATTATAGAAATGGAGAACAGATTTGTGGTTACCAGGGTTTGGAGATAACTGGAGGTAAGGTGAGTAGATATGACAGTAAGTGGTAACTGCATGGTGATGGCTTAGTTCTGTGTTGCACTGGTGGTAATCTACACATGCGATAAAACAACAGAACTATATAATATACACACTTTGTGCCAGTCTCAGTTTCCTGGTCTTGATATTGTATAATAGTTACATAAGATGGATCCATTGGGGGAAACCGGATGAAAAGTACATAGACTTCTTGGTACCATTTTTCTAACTTACTATGAATCTATAATTCTTTCAGAAGAAAAATAAGATAGATTGGTAAAGTTCTAGCCAACTTTTCAGGGATTTGACTCTCAAAGAAATGACAATTTCACTGTTCATAACTCTGACATTGCAACCAGAGTATAACCTAGCATTTAAAATAACAATGATGCTTTCTGAAAATCTAGTTTTCTTTCATAGGTCTCAATCACAACACATGACCCTATCTAAGCTGTGCCTCTTCCATGGCACACTGGTCACCTAAGGCTTGCTCCCCCCTGTCCCAGATGCTCTGGCTCAGTGCCTCACAGCAACAAGTGTATGTCTAGACAACATAAGCAAATTCTTCTATTTGCCAAGTTGCGAAGTACCATCAAGAAGGTAACTCCAGTGCACAAATATATAGCCAAGTGCAACATCAAACAAGTTGTTATTTTTTGCCTTTCCCCTGGTCCAGAATGCTTCCTCCAAACATTTTGACTTGTGCATATGTTATCTGTGTTCCACTAAGCCTGCCTGGAGCCCCCAGCTGGAAGAAACTCTTTCCTCCTGGGCCTCCTTCAGCAGTGCTTAGCAGAGCAGGCTCTGTATGCAATCACCTGGTCTAAGGTCCAAGCCCTGGTTCCTCCACTTAACTAGCTAAGGGACCTCTACCTCTTTTTCATCAGTACGGTGGGAATGAGCATAATACCTGACACCTCAGGGACTGTCATAAAGCTCAAATAGAAATTCATTTCTAATCCTTAGAACAGGGCCTAGCACACTGCAAGCATTCAACAAACACTAGTACTTAATATTACATTTTTTAAAATCCCACCTTCCCCTAAGACCACAAGCTCCTTGAGAGTAGGGATTCTATTTTGTCTTTTTTTTTTTTTTTTTTTTTTTTTTTGAGACGGAGTCTCGCTCTGTCACCCAGGCTGGAGTGCGGTGGCGCTATCTCGGCTCACTGCAAGCTCCGCCTCCCGGGTTCCCGCCATTCTCCTGTCTCAGCCTCCGGAGTAGCTGGGACTACAGGTGCCCGCCACCACGCAGGGTTAATTTTTTTGTATTTTTAGTAGAGACAGGGTTTCACCGTGGTCTCGATCTCCTGACCTCGTGATCCGCCCGCCTCAGCCTCCCAAAGTGCTGGGATTACAAGCGTGAGCCACCGCGCCCGGCCTTGTCTTTTTAATATTCCAGTGTAAGCACACACACCAGTGCTTTACATGAAGAAAATGCTATATGTTAAACAAATGACAGGCCTTTTTCCATGTACTTATACAACTGGCTTTCAATTCCATTCTCTCTTTTGAACCTCAGAACCAGAACCGTACCAGTGAGACACAGTGAGTAGCATGCACCTTTTAGGTAAGAGAACTGAAACACTGAGAGGGATTAGGCCTCCGACTCCTCATCTAGTGACTTCATTGTATCCACTAGCAAGGAACACAGACTGATAGAGCTGAAAACAGAATCAACCATTAATGGAAATAACCTACAAGCCTCTGCCCAATTTCACTCCCTTCCTCCCTCCATAGACATTTTACTGACACCTCTTTTGTGCCAGTACTACACCAGTGCTGTAATGCTGGCACGGGACCGTGGCCAGGATGAACTCCTCAAGGTGTTCAGCCCCTTAGGGAGGACAGCTACAGCCACCTAAACAACTAATGATGACAAACTGCACAAGAAGTACAACTGCAACAGTGAAGAATTTCACATACACATAGATGTGGGTCAATACAAAGGTGAGGACAACTGCACTGTCTCTGCCAGGGTGAGTCAGGGAAGGCTTCCCAGAGGCAGCAACACCAAGGGAAGGCTTCTCAAAGGCAGCAACACCAAGTTATGCCTGTGCCCTCCCAATCTTCTTACCATTTCCTTTGCTGGGGCCCTTCGTGTAGTCTCTGATGTCTTACCAGAGTAAAGGTCACCATTCACTGTCTTGGTTTCCACACAATTTAAAGAATAATTGTCAGCCTCCCCTCAGCCATTGAAGGTAGAGAAGTAGTATTAACTCTCTCAGGATAAAATCACCATATTCTGAATGCATTTCAGCATTTTTAGCCCAGATTTTCAGTTATTCCATGACAGGACATCAGGAATCAGAACGTACCAAAGTCACTGGAGGAACAAGATGCCAGTTGATGAGTAATAGGATTGTAGGAGACACATTGTATAGCATCATTGTGCCTGGGAAGTAAACAACTGTAGATTACTATGCAGCAAACCACAAACACATTTCAGTGGCTACAACTGAAGATTTTAATAATGAGCCCACAACCTCTGACTTTAGACCACATGCTCTTCCGCAAGTGACCAACAAAAAGCACAGAAATTAATTCTCCTACTCCTAAAGAATTAATTCTCCTTCTCCTCATCCACTGTTTTCTTATTTATAGAGATGGGGACTCACTTTTGGCCAGGCTGGTTTTGAACACTTGGCCTCAAGCAATCCTCCCACCTTGGCCTTTAGGTGCTTTATTTGTGGCTGTTATTCTTACTGTTTTGTGGAGGCCCAGAAACATAAGATGGAGGTGCAATGAAGACATCACAGACCAAGATCTGGAAACATGACAAATCCTTAGACCACAATGAAAGCTGAGCAAATCATGTACCATGCATGGCGTCTCAGCCCCAGTTTTAGTCCTTCCCTTGTGGGTAATGCTTTACTTACAACTTCACTCATTCATTCATTCCTTCAAAAATTGTTTGTTGATTTGTACACCCATGTTCATAGCAGCATTATTCATAATAGCTAAGAAGCGGAAGCAACACAAGTGTCCATCAACAGATGAATGGATAAAGAAAATGTGGTCTATATATACAACAGAATAATATTCAGACTTAAAAAGGAAGGAAGCTGAGCCCAGTGGCTCACACCTGTAATCCCAGCAGTTTGGGCGGCCAAGGGAGAAGGATTGCTTGAGCTCAGGAGTCATAGTGAGACCTCGTCTTCATAAAAAATAATAATAATAAAGAAAAAAAGGAAGTAAATTCTGACACGTGCTACAACACGGATGAGCCTTGAGGACATTACGTGAAATGAAATAACCCAGCCACGAAAGAACAAATATTGTATGACTCTACTTATATGAGGTATGTAAAGCAGTCAAATTCAGAGAGACAGAAAGTAGAATGGTGGTTTTCAGGGGTTGGGGGTAGGAGAGTAGGGTGAGTAGATATTTGAAGGATACAGAATTTTAGTTTAGCAGGATAAAAGAGTTTGGGAGATTGGTTGCACAACAATGTAAATGTATTTAACATTAAACTGTAAACTTAAAAAGTAGTTAATATGATAAATTTTATGTCATGTATATTTTACCACAGTTGAAAAGAGGCCAGGTGCAGTGGCTCATACCTGTAATCCCAGTACTTTAAGAGGACTGCTTGAGCCCAGGAGTTCAAGACCAGTATGGGCAACAAAGTGAAACCCTGTCTCTACCAAGAAAATAAAAATTTAAAAATTGGCCAGGTGTGGTGGTGTGCACCTGCAGTTCCAGCTATTTGGGAAGCTGAAGTAAGAGGATTATTTGAGCCTGGGAGGTTGTAGTTGCAGTGAGCTAGGTACCACTGCACTGTAGCCTGGAAGACAGAGGAAGACTGAAAAGGAATGAGGGAAGGAAGGAAGGAAGGAAGGAAGGAAGGAAGGAAGGAAGGAAGGAAGGAAGGAAGGAAGGAAGGAAGGGCGTGGTGGTGGGCGCCTATAGTCCCAGCTACTCAGGAGGCTGAGGCAGGAGAATGGCGTGAACCCGGGAGGTGGAGCTTGCAGTGAGCTGAGATCACGCCACTGCACTCCAGCCTGGGCAACAGAGCAAGACTCCGTTTCAAAAAAAGCAAAACAAGACAAAAAATAGATGCAGTATCTGCTCTTATGGAACTTACAGGCTGATGAGCAATACTGATCAGTCACCAGAATAAATCTAAAACTGCAATTGTGAGAAATGCCTCGAAAGAGACCTGCTCCAGTCTAGAGAGGCTGGAAAGTCCTTACAAAGAAAGTGACATTTGAGTCTGAGATTTGCAGGGTAAGTAGGGACCAACTAGTAGAGGAATAGGGGAAGAACACAGCAGATCCCCAACAGTAAGAGGAGGCCTGGAGCACACTGACCCCAAGCTTCTGACATCTGACTCTGGGTGGATATAAGGCCATTCTCTGAGACAGGGACACTGGAAGATGACAGGTTGGGGGTGGGATAAAGTCTACAATGTCAGATGAACTGAGATGAGCTACATGAAAGCACCTAGCCCATTGCCGGCCACGCCAGTAAGTGGCCAAGAAATATTCATTAACTTATTCACTACTGAACCTTCCTATACCAACCACACACACCCACAACTTAATTTCAAGTTCAATTTAAGAGAAAAAAGTTTTCTCCTGCATCTTTTCTAAGAGGCTTTTGCTGCAATTATTCAATAAGCATCAAACTCATAATACTGTACACCTAAATGGTTACTTACGTGTACTTCAGAATGCCTTCCAGTTTTGATGTCCAGATAATGACGCTTTTGTCAGCTGATCCAGAAGCAAAGCGCTTGCCTAAAAGTGTTTTTAAAATGGAAAGTCTTACATTTATCTTAAACCAGCATTTCCCAGAGAGAATTCTTTAGAAAACTAGTTCTTTAAGGTACCTAATAAGTGTTAGCTTCTTTACTACTTCTTATCAGTACTGGGAGGCAGGACCTTGGAGTCAGAATATTTGGGTTCCAAACCTGCTTTGTCTGACACTGAGTAAACAAAGATGTATTGGGGGCCTACTACATGTAGCTGTCATGTTCTGTGCTAGGGATTAAGTAATGATTAAAACACACATGATCCCTACTTTCATAAAGTTCAGTTTAGTGTAAGAAGTACACATCAAATTAATCTAACACACATACAACATGGTAAGACACAGATCCTATGAAAGAGAATAACTGGGGAACCTGATTTACTTTTTTACTTAAATTTTTATTTTTGACAAGTAATAATTATATCTACTTATAAAGTACAATGTGATATTTTATAATACATACATATTGAAGAATGATTAAGCTAATTAACATATCCATCACTGCAGATACTTATTTTTTATAGTGAGAACATTTAAAATCTATTCCTGGCCGGGCACGGTGGCTCACGCCTGTAATCCCAGCACTTTGGAGGGCCAAGGTGGGTGGATCACGAGGTCAGGAGATGCAGACCATCCTGGCTAACACAGTGAAATCCTGTCTCTACTAAAAATACAAAAACAAAATTAGCCGGCCTGGTGACAGGCACCTGTAGTCCCAGCTACTCGGGAGGCTGAGGCAGGAAAATGGCGTGAACCCGGGAGGTGGAGCTTGCAGTGAGCCGCGATCGCGCCACTGCACTCCAGCCTGGGCGACAGAGCAAGACTCCATCTCAAAAAAAAAAAAAAAAAAACACTATTCCTGTACCAGTTTTGAAATATACGCTATTATTAACTGTGGTCACCATGCTGTGCAACAGATCTCAAAAATGTACTCCTTTTGTCTGACTGAAACTACCCTTTGGTCGACATCTCCTGGGGCACCTAATTTAGATGAGGGAAGGTTTCTCTAAGGATGAGATCCTTCAGTGGAGACCTAAAGGATGAGCAGAGCTTAGCCAGATGTAGAGAGGAGAAAGACCCATCCACATGTTTGGAACAGATGTGCAAAGGCCCTGAAGCAGGAAAAGCCTGGCATGTCTGAGGGAATGAGCGGAGTCATCATGGAAGTGAGGGAAGAGTGAGGTGGGTTGTGGAAAGATCTCTTGGGACCTCAGGGACACAGTAGAGGCCTTCCTCTTTATCCTAAAGCAATGGGAAGCCAAAGAGAGGTTTTAAGCAAAGAGTGATAGATCAGATTTGCATTTTCATACTACTTGGGCTTTATGAAGGAACAGACTGGAGAGAGGCAACATATAACAAGTAATTTGTTATTAATTACACTGTTACACATTTATAAGCATTTGGAAGAGGATCATGGTACCACGGCAGCAAATAACGGGGTCTTCACCTACTCTGGTGAGAGATGAAGATTAAAAGGTAAGTATGCGCCACATTCTGTACATCTTAAGGACTTTTAGACTTTATTCACAGGGCAAGTGGAAGGTGACCTTGGGCAAGTCACTGTTCTCTGAGCCTCAATGCCTTCATCTGAAACACAGAGGAACAATATCTTCCTCAGAGTCTTTTTGTGGGAGTCAACTAAGATAGTATCTGTAAAGTACCTTTTTTTTTGAGACTAAGTCTCACTCTGCTGCACAGGCTGGAGTGCACTGGCACGATCTCGGCTCACCGCAACCTCCGACTCTTGGGTTCAAGTGATTATCCTGCCTCAGCCTCCTGAGTAGCCGGGACTATAGGCGCCCACCACCACACCCGGCTAATTTTTTGTATTTTTAGTAGAGACAGGGTTTCTCCATGTTGGGCAGGCTGGTCTCGAACTCCTGACCTCAGGTGATCCACCTCCCAAAGTGCTGGGATTACAGGCATGAGTCACCATGCCTGGCCCTTTTTGAGATGGAGTCTAGCTCTGTCACCCAGGCCAGAGAGCAGTGGCATAATCTCGGCTCACTGCAACCTCCGCCTCCCAGGTTCAAGCAATTCTCCTGCCTCAGCCTCCCAAAGTAGTTGGGATTACAGGCACACACCGCCATGCCCGGCTAATTTTTATATATTTAGTACAGACGAAGTTTCACTGTGTTGGCCAGGCTTGTCTCAAACTCCTGACCTCGTGATCCACCCACCTTGGCTTCCCAAAGTGCTGAGATCACAAGCATGAGCCACGTAGCAGGTGATGGTGATGAAAAGCATAAGCTTTGGGCTCAGAGTCTCTGGGTCAGAATTCCTAGAGATCTCATTGACCAGCTGCATGACCCAAACAAGCTACTGAAGAGCTCTATGCTTTCATTTCCTTATTTGAAAAATGGATACAACGTTAGTATTTACCTCATGGTTGGTGTGAAGATTAAATGAGTGTATGTATGTGTGCACATACAGTTGACCCCTGAACAACATGAGTTTTAACTACATGAGTCCACTTTTATATGTGAATTTTCTTTTGCCTCTGTCTCCCTGGCACAGCATTACCAATCCCTCTTCCTCCTCCTCCTCCTCCTCCTCAGCCTATTCAACCTGAAGACAATGAAGATGAAGACCTTTATGATAATCCACTTCCATTTAATGAAGAGTAAATATATTTTTCTTTTTTCTCAATTAACATTTTATCTAGCTTACTTAAGAATACAATATATAATCCATATAATATTAAAAATGTGTTAACTATGTTACAGGTAAGGCTTCTGGTCAACAGTAACCTATTAATAGTAAAGTTTTGGGGGGTTCAGAAATTACATGCAGATTTTTTATTGCACAGGTAGTGGCACCCCTAACCCCTATGTTGCTTAGAACTGGGCCTGGAATAGAATAAAAAAAAATTAGCTATTTCTATTATTTCTTCATATTATATTGTTTTTCTTGAACAAAAAAACTATGTCTTACATACTTTTATATCATGGTTGCTCATTAAATACTTATTAAACTTGGGCCAGGCGCGGTGGCTCACGCCTGTAATCCCAGCACTTTGGGAGGCCAAGGTGGGTGGATCATGAGTTCAGGAGTTTGAGACAAGCCTGACCAACATGGTGAAACCCTGTCTCTACTGAAAATACAAAAATTAGCTGGGCGTGATGGCACGCGCCTGTAGTCCCAGCTACTCAGGAGGCTGAGGCAGGAGAATCATTTGAAGCAGGGAGTCGGAGGTTGCCACGAGCCGAGATTGCATCACTGCACTCCAGCCTGGGCGACAGAGCGAGACTTCATCTCAAAAAAAACCAAAAAAAACTTATTAAACTTAAGGGAGAAATCAGAAACAAGCAGACTTAAAGAGCAAAGCTGGAATTCAGTGTATCTCAATCTTCAGGTCTAAGAGAAAAAACCAGTTCTGAGGACTAAAAGACTTCTTAATCATTATACAGGTGTCATGAAGAGGCAGCATGATACACTAGAAAGAACTAGGGCTCTGCAGTCAGAGGACCTGAGTTAGGCCTGCCTCTGCCACCATCACCTGTAATTGCTCCAAGTCTGTTTTCTCATCTTTGAGCAGAGATAAGAGTCCCCTTGCTGCCTGCTTCAGAGAGTTGTTGGGAGCATCAAACGAAATGTGTGTGACAGGACTCTGCAAAGTGCTGTGCAAATGCCACTACTGATGGGTCACACTCTGACATCCTCAAGTGCCTTAATGGTGTTGCACGTCAAAGAGCCCTGCTATGCTTATAAACACCAGAGGCACCAGAGGCCCAATAGCTCTTCTGTACCTACTGGGCCTTATACTGGGCCCTGGACTGGCCCACGTTCCTCAACAGCCGCTAGGATGAGACAGAAACAGTTCAGCTCTCCAGGCTCCCTCCTCACAGGTCTCCCTAAAACATTATTCTGAACTTGAAGTCAAACATGCACACGCACACACACACACACACACACACACAAATATGACTACCATGGTATGGCACACCTGACTATGAAGCAAGAAATTAGTTTTGTCTTTGGGCCAATCTGCTGCATGGCCTTGGCAAGTCACACGACTTGTCTTTTTTTTTTTTTTTTTTTAGAGACGGAGTCTAGCTCTGTCACCCAGGCCAGATTTTAGGCAGTCTCACTATGTTGCCCAGGCTGGTCTCAAACTCCTGCCTTAAGCAATCTTCCCAACTCAGGCTCCTGGAGCTTTAGGATTACAGTAGGATTACAGGCATGAGCCACCGTGCCCGGCCAATTGTTTATGTCTTTATGCAGGGCTAAAGTGAAGAGACTGGACTAATCAGACTAAAATTATATGCACGAAATTCTGCATATACATGAAGAATTTGCAGCTTTTTAGAAAGTGGTCTAAAGCTTCCATCTGATTACCAAAGAGGCCCATCAGCCAAAAGAAGTTAAAAACCTGGGACTGGAATAATCTCCAAGGTTCGTTCAAGCATTATAATATTACAATTTTGTGACTTCTTGGCAGTGGCTACAGAATGTTCTCTCTAAATGTTATCCATCTGACACATGAAGAAATCGTGACTCAGACTCAATAACCAACTCAAACTCACAGAATTCTGGTGTTGGGTTGGGGTTGGAACTCACAACTGTCTCATTCCGAAGCCCATGTTCTTCCCACTAATCCTATGCTGTGGGACAACATGGATTTATTTTAAAATAAATTTAAATCTCAGTTTCATGCACCACTTCCCTTCCTTCCCAACCCACCTGGTACCCCAACTGTAACAATCCTTCAACCCCACCAGAACCTACTACTTCTCCATTGCTGTCCTCTCTCCCTTCATTATTCAGCCAACAATTCAAGGTTAATGTACATCATTATTTATCTGTATACACTTTCTGCTCCCTTGCCCTCCTACTTCATCTTCAAATGTGCTTGCAAAACCACCTCTGGTTAAATTCACTCTTCTGCCTCTACAACTATGCAGCTCAAAATGGCTGGAGAAAAAGAAACAATCACACCAACTAATCTCACTTTCAATTCATGATCACAACCTTCAAGAGGACCCTTCATGTCACTGGGGATCTCACTACACCTCCTGGGTCCACTCACTCTCCCATTCTCTGAGGCAGTGATTTTACACTTTTCCTTTCTCTTCAACTCTCTGAAACCTCCCTTCCCCACTGTCACTCTCAGTTGATGTTGCTTCCTATTTCATTGAAGAAAAAGAAAAAAAATGGAATTGAGAATTTCTGTTAGATTCCTACTACCACATTGTCCCCATCTGCTGGCCTCTGCAGTTCCTACCATGCCCCTATCTAAAGCAAATACCCCGTCTATGCCCTAGATCCCATCTCCTCTTGCCTACTCAACAACTCTGTTCCAGCAGTTCTCTCCCCTCTCCTGCATCAACTTTTCTCAAATTCAGCATGTATAAAACTCAATTTCTGATCTTCAGCTATAAGTTTTCTCTACCTGCAGTCTTTCCCATCTCAGTGGGGGGGCAACTCCAACCTTTCAGTCCTCAGGTCAAAAACTCTGACTCCTTTTTCTTCATAGCCCATATCCAATCTGTCAGACAATCCAGTTGGCTCCACCCTCACATTATATCCAGAATCTGATCATTTCTCACCGCCTCCTCTGACCCCACAGAGGTCTGAGCCACCATCACCCCTTGTCTGGATGATACTTCCTCACACAGATGTCCCAACCCTCACCTCTTGCAGGTTGTTTCCAACTCAGCAACTAGATGGATCCTTTTAAAATATAAATCAGATCAGATCCCTCCTCTGCTGAGGACCTTTCAGTAGTTTCATTTTGACTGAGAATCAAAATCTTTATGATGGCCAGCCTGATCTGACCACCCCATGTCTGTTACCACTTTATCCTCATCCTCTACAATTCCTGATTCTCTTTGATCCAGCTCCTAGCAGCCACACCCACACCTGAGGGCCTTTGCAATGGCTCTTCCTCTGCAAAGAGCTCTCTTCCCCCAGATGCCCACTGGCACAATCTCATTGCCTCCTGACTTCAAAGTCTTTGCTCACCTGTCCTCATCTCAATGAGCCCACCCTCACTAGTCTAATTCAATACTGCACCCAACCCCCTGCCCTGCCCAGCACTCTCAATCCCCCTCATTCTGCTCTACTTTTTCTTCCATAAATTTTTCACCTTCCAGCATACTGCTTAATTTACCTTTTTACTATGTTTACTGTATATCTTCCCTCATACTTTCTTCCTCCCTCACTTCTTACCAGCACCCCATAAAACAGAAGCCCCATAAGGGGAAGGACCACCGTTTTTTTCTCTGAAGTATCTCAAGCACCTTGAACAGTGCCCGGAACATAGATGGCCTCAATAAATACTTGCTAGATTGAATGACCAAACTGAAGCCAACAACTTCACTATCTTCTGAACTTGCAAGTTATACTCTAGCTTACCAGAAATAATTAAAAAGTGACTAAGGAGAAAAGTGAACAATGATGAGGCCATTATAGAGAATGGAAACCCAGAGCAGCCTTTTACCATCCTTCGCATATGCCACACAGTACACAGTGTCTTTGTGTCCCTTGAGGGGCTGAAGTAAGGTGCCATCAGAGGTGTCATAAACCTGGCAAAAGAGACAAATACAGATTATCTATGTGATATCTATTAGTCAGAATTCCTGCAGGGTTGCTATTGCTATTTTTGCTTTTATAACAATACATGTCAATATTCTAAATTTGTAGCCAGTAAAAACTGCACTGCAAAACCAAAAACAACGTGACTTAAAGTTGGGTAACCAAGAAGTAGAGGACCCAGGTCTATGTACTATGTGACCAGGAATATACTACCAATCCTTGAGAACCAAAGGTTCAATTACTCACTCCATGGAAATTCTTTACACTCATCCTTACCTGAATTTGGATATATGACTAATCAAGGCAGGCCCTCCTAAATAAAACTAGCCCATAAAAAGAGCCAGCTACAACATGATTAAATTTTAGTGCCAGCTCTGCACTAAATCAACATAATAGATGTTTCATATTTGCTACCAAGAGTTTGAAAGTCACAGAACTCTGGGCTTTCAAGTAGGAGGGAATGTTATAAAACCCAACTGTAGGCCAGGCATGGTAGCTCACTTCTGTCACCCCAACACTCTGGGAGGCTGACGCGGGAGGATTGCTTGAAACCAGGAGTTCAAGACCAGCTTGGGCAACTAAGTGAAACCCCATCTCTACAAAAAAAAAAAAAAATTAATTTAATTTAAAAATTAGATGGCCGAGGTGGCGTGTGTCCACAGTCCTAGCTACTCGGGAGGCTGAGGTGGGAAGATCCCTTAAGCCCAGGAGTTTGAGGCTGCAGTGATCTATGATTGCACTACTGCACACCAGCTTGGGCAACACAGCACAACCCTGTCTCTAAGAAATAAAATAAAATAAAACCCAGCTGTAATATGGATTTAGGTATTTGATAGCCATGTGACATCTATCACTATGTGGAGAGTTTAAAAACACACCATCTGGCGGGCCGGGCGCAGTGGCTAACGCTTGTAATCCCAGCACTTTGGGAGGCCGAGGCGGGCGGATCATGAGGTCAGGAGATCAAGACCACGGTGAAACCCCGTCTCTACTAAAAATACAAAAACTTAGCCGGGCGTGGTGGTGGGCGCCTGTAGTCCCAGCTACTCAGAAAGGCTGAGGCAGGAGAATGGTGTGAACCCGGGAGGCGGAGCTTGCAGTGAGCCGAGATTGCGCCACTGCACTCCAGCCTGGGCCACAGAGCAAGACTCCGTCTCAAAAAAAAAAAAAACAAAACAACACCATCTGGCTGGGCGCGGTGGCTCACGTCTGTAATCCCAGCACTTTGGGAGGCCGAGGCGGATGGATCACGAGGTCAGGAGATCAAGACCATCCTGGCTAACACGGAGAAACCCTGTCTCTACTAAAAATATAAAAAATTAGCCGAGCGTAGCAGCAGGCGCCTGTAGTCCCAGCTACTCGGGAGGCTGAGGCAGGAGAATGGTGTGAACCCGGGAGGTGGAGCTTGCAGTAAGCCGAGATTGCGTCACTGCACTCCAGCCTGGGCGACAGAGCCAGACTCTGTCTCAAAAAAAAAACACACACACACACACACACACACACATACACACCATCTGAGAAATCAAGCGGAAACTTTCTGAAATGGTTAGAGTGTTGGAGAAGATAACCTATGTAGAAAAACTAATAGAGTTTGGATTGTTTACACTGGAGAGAAGTCTGCAGAACAATTTAACCACATTTTAAGATTATGTAGTTAACCATACAAAGAATGGAGATTAATCAGTCTGCGTATCTAGAGACAACAGAGAAGAGGAAGTAGACTTAGACAGAAAGAGAGATCATACAAAGGATTTTTGGTCAAACATAAGGGGTTCTCTGAAAATTACTTTTATATACCTGGATAGGTTCCAGAGGGAGCTTATGTTATTTGAAAATGTGAAAAATAGGACAACATCCATATGGAATTGTTTAGATAGGCCAATGCCTAAAAGTTGGAGTCAGGCTATCTGACTTTTCATGGACAAAGCACATTCAGTCCTGTTGCTTGAATTTTTCTGGGGTACAAAATGTAAACTGACACCAGTCCAGTTTCAAAGCCATTGTGATTGTTTTCAACTCTTTCATGGGTGTCTCGAAGTAAAAGAGGAAAGATTAATGACCCCAAAGGAGGTATTGTTCACAGGTTCTTATCTGATAGTTTACTTGCCTGTTTTAAATAGCCCATTTCCATCCCTATTAAAAAGTAATAGAGAAGGTTTTTCCACCCTTGCCTTTTTAATCTCAAAAAAAAAAGGGGGGTAAAATTTCAGAGTACTCACAAGAGGGAGGTTAGGGAAGCACTTTAAGAGGAAACTAAGACAAAATCCTACCAGTAATCTGCTTCCGGCAGCCAAAATCAGTTGAGTTCCATCAGGCTTAAATGCGATGTCATTTATACTGAACAGAAGACAAGGCAAAAAGACAATTAGGAACCAAAATGATGAAGTCTGCTAAAGGCCAGGAAAGTAAACTTTATTTCCATTAAGAAACACTGTGTGTGTACTGAGAAGAAAAAGAATGACTAAGAATTGCATTTGTTGCAAATTCCATTCTATTGCCACACCACAGCAGCCCATTCAATCATGATCCACTCAGTAGTTAGCTCTTTGTCCTGATTTCCTCTTGTCCAGAAGCCAGACACAAGAAATTATTCAAAGGGTCAATTTTTGAGGGTATTAACTCTTCTCATAATACCATAAAGGCTAGACAACATGAGAGAATGTGTAAGGGCCAGTAAATCCACAGATACTTACTGAGTCCCTCTTAGGTGCTAGGCACCAACAGATATGAACGGATCATAATCCCTCCCTCCCCTTAGGGAAATTACTATGCAGTGAAAAGGTGTGAATCAGACACTTTCACAAAGAACTACCATATGTCATCAATTCTAAAGCTTACTTTTTTTTTCACATTTTCTCACCTCTGAGGTTAGGATGTGTCTTATAATTGATGATGTTTCAGTGTAACTGGCAGCATTTTTTGCTTTCTTACTGATACACAAAACAATGGTATTTTATAATCAATGACCTATTAGATTGGATGAAATACAGAACGCTACTCTGATAAAGGCTTTAAGAGATACATGAAAACAGGATTCGAAGGAGGAAGACGCAGTGATACAGGAGCTAGAAAGAAATTATTTAGCCCGATAGTGAGGGTAAAAGAGTCCGCAGCAGAACTTCCCTTTTAATAAAAAGCAGCCCAAGAAATTATTTTTTTCTAACAAAGAACAGCCTGAAAAATCGAGCTGCAAACATAGATAGGCAAGCTGAGGCCGGGCGCAGCGGCTCACGCCTGTAATCCCAGCACTCTGGGAGGCCAAGGCAGGAGGAAGACTTGAGGTCAGGAGTTCGAGATCAGCCTGGCCAATATGGTGAAACCTTGTCTCTACTAAAAATACAAAAATTAGCTGGGCATGGTGGAGGGCGCCTGTAATCCCAGCTACTCGAGAGGCTGAGGCAGGAGAATCACTAGAATCCAGGAGGCAGAGGTTGCAGCGAGCCAAGATCATGCCACTGCACTCCAGTCTGGGCGACAGAGGAAGACTCCGTCTCAAAATAAATAAATAAATAAATAAAAGGCAAGCTGGAAGCTTGCACTGGTGAATGCCGGCAGCTGTGCCAATAAAAAAAGGCTACCTGGGGGCCAGGTATGTTCAACATGGAGGTTCTGTCCTCCCTTTGTCACCACGTGTACAGTAAAGAAACAGGCAACATGGCGCTGGCCACGTAAAAGATTAGGGTGGGGGTGGCCAGTTTTTCACACCCTATGCAAACGACACACCTAGCCCTAACCAGTTTTTCGAAAGTTATGCAAATGAACACCAATCCAACCAATCTTTTGTGCCATATGCAAATCAGACACCACCTCCTCAAGCTTATCTACAAAACCTGCATTTCACCACAGAGGTGGCAACTCATTTTTTCGAGAACACTGTCAGCTGCAGAGAGCTCTTCTCTTTCTTTTGCCTGTTAAACTTCCACTCATAACCTCACTCTGGTGTGTCCGTGTCCTAGTTTTCCATTGCTGTTGAAACAACAAATCTCGGATATTTACCCCAGACAATGACGCCACTTCAACAGCATTTTAATTTGAGGAGAGGATCAGAAAAAGATTCATGAAGAAGATATTTGAAAAAGGTAGGGCTTTTGAAACATGGAGGAAGACACTGGGTAGAGGACATTTCAGGCAGAGAAAATAAAACAAGCAAAGACATGAAAGTGAGAAATAGCAAGTGTAAACCATAAATAAAATTGTAAGCCCCCCAACCATCTGAATGGACTTCCTCCTCAACCAGGGCTCTTTTAAAATTTAACCTGAGAGACTGTTTCAGGCCATGACGGGAAGTGGGCCTCTGACATGCCTCATTGTACCTCTCCGGCATTAACATCAACACAGACTTTAAGTATGATAAACATTTTTTTTTTTTTTTTTTTTTTTTGAGACAGAGTCTTGCTCTGTCGCCCAGGCTGGAGTGCAGTGGCGCAATCTCGGCTCACTGCAAGCTCCGCCTCCAGGGTTCACGCCATTCTCCTGCCTCAGCCTCTCTGAGTAGCTGGGACTACAGGTGCCCGCCACCACGCCCGGCTAATTTTTTGTATTTTTTAGTAGAGACGGAGTTTCACCGTGGTCTCGATCTCCTGACCTCGTGATCCGCCCGCCTCGGCCTCCCAAAGTGCTGGGATTACAAGCGTGAGCCACCGTGCCCAGCATGATAAACATTTTAGGCTGGGTGCAGTGGCTCATGCCTGTAATCCCAGCATTTTGGGAGGCCAAGGCGAGCGGATCATGAGGTCAGGAGTTTGAGGCCAGCCTGGCCAACATGGTGAAACCCTGTCTCAACTAAAAATACAAAAATTAGCCAGGAGTGGTGGCGGGCGCCTGTAATCCCAGCTACTTGGGAGGCTGAGGCAGGAGAATTGCTTGAACCCGGGAGACAGAGGTTGCAGTGAGCCGAGATTGCACCACTGCACCCCAGCCTGGGTGACAGCAAGACTCTGTTTTGCAGGGGGAGAAGAAACATTTTACAACCTATTCTCTCTGAAGCGTAATACCCTAAGGCTTCCTCTGCAAATAAGAACATGGGTCTCCACAATCCTTTATCTTAACCCAGACATTCCTTTATGTTGATCCCAGGTCTTTAAACAAACTCAACCAATTGTCAGCCAGAAAATGTTTAAATTTACCTATAGCCTGGAAGCCCTCACTTTTGAGTTGTCCCGCCTTTCTGGACCAAACCAATGTATTTCTTAAATGTATCTGATTGATGTCTTATGCCTTCCCAACCTGCACCCCAACCACCATGGGCACATGTTCTGTGGACCTCCTGAGGGCTGTGTCACTGGCTGTGGTCACTCATATTAGGCTCAGAATAAATCTCTTAAAATATTTTGCAGTTTGACTCTTCTTGTCAACACAAGTAATCAAAATAATTTAATTTGACTGAAACATCTGGCTATGTGCAAGATGTTGCTAGAACAGGGAGAAATGAGGCTAGAAAAACGGGCTAGAGCCATATTATAAAGATTTTTCAAATGCCCCAGGCAGAGGATTTCATTGGTTCAGGTGACTCTAGTAAGAATGTGTCAAAAGCCTGCTAAGCACTGTCAAAACAGACTATTGTTAAGGTTACTACTGAAGTTGCTAAAAACAAAACAAAACACACAAAAAACAACAACAAAAAAAACAAAACCCAACCTATAGCAAAAGTTTAGCATGGGATAAACTTGCCAGTGTCAACAAAAAATCAAACTCTGTAAAATATTTGAAGAGATTTATTCTGAGCCAAATATGAGTGACCACAGCCCATGACACAGCCCTCAGGTGGTCCTGAGAACATGTGCCCAAGGTGGTCAGGGTGCAGCTTGGTTTGATACATTTTAGTGAAACATGAGACTTCAATCAAATACATTTAAGAAATGTAGTGGTTTGGTCCAGAAAGATGGAACAACTTGAAGCAGGGGGCTTCCAGCTTATAGGTTGATTTAAAATTTTTCTGAGAATTGGTTGAGCTTATCTAAAGACCTAGGGTTGGCCAGGTGCGGTGGCTCACGCCTGTAATCCCAGCACTTTGGGAGGCCTAGGTGGGTGGATCACGAGGTCAGGAGATTGAGACCATCCTGGCTAACACGGTGAAACCCCGTCTCTACTAAAAATACAAAAAATTAGCCAAGCATGGTGGCGGGCACCTGTAGTCCCAGCTACTTGGGAGGCTGAGGCAGGAGAATGGCGTGAACCCGGAAGGCGGAGCTTGGAGTGAGCTGAGATCGCACCACTACACTCCAGCCTGGGCGACAGAGTGAGTCTCAAAAAAAAAAAAAAAAAAAAAAACCTAGGTTCAACAGAAAGGAATGCCTGGGTTAAGATAAAGGATTGTGGCAACCCAAGTTACTGTTTGCAGAGGAAGCCTTGAGGTACTAGGCTTTACAGAGGAGAGTTTATATAATGTTTCTTATCATACTTAAAGTCTGTGTTGATGTTAATGCCAGAGAGGTATACCGAGGCATATTTGACCCCCATTTCCCATCATGGCCTGAAACAGTCTCTCAGGTTATATTTTAAAAGAGCCCTGGTTGAGAAGGAAATCCATTCAGATGGTTGGGGGGCTCCGAATTTTATTTTTGGTTTATACCAGTAATCTAAAAATCAAGCTTTTGTCAGTAACCTAAAAGTACACTCTAAATGACAGTACTTTGAACTCTTTTTTTTTTGAGACGGAGTCTCGCTCTGTCGCCCAGGCTGGAGTGCAGTGGCGCAATCTTGGCTCACTGCAAGCTCCGCCTCCAGGGTTCACGCCATTCTCCTGCCTCAGCCTCTCTGAGTAGCTGGGACTACAGGCGCCCGCCACTGCGCCAAGCTAATTTTTTGTATTTTTAGTAGAGACGGGATTTCACCGTGGTCTTGATCACCTGACCTAGTGATCCGCCCGCCTCGGCCTCCCAAAGTGCTGGGATTACAGACGTGAGCCACCGCGCCTGGCCAGTACTTCAAACTCTTATTCCAGACAGCACCTGCTGAGCTCTTAAAATGCATTATTTTATTTCATCTCCACAAGAATTCTGTGAGGTAGGAATTATTACTCTGTTTTGTAGATGAGGATACCATGGCTCAGAGAGGTCAAGTAGTTTGCCTGATGTCACACAACTAGCAAGTGCAAGGGCCAGGATTTCAACTCAGGTCTGACTCTAGAGTCTGTGCTTGTAATTAACGCGCCATGCTGCCTTCTGCTCCCTTGAATTACTGCCGAGTATGTCAAATCTGTTATCCTTCACATTTTATTAACAGTGACTAACATTTATTGTACACATTTATTATTGTGTATGCCAGGTACAGTTTAAATGCTTTACATGTATTAACTCATGTTAACCTCAAAACAACTGTATACTGTTTCACAGATGAGAAAACTATGGTGCAGAGAAGTTAAATAACTCGCCTGAAAATAAAGTGCTACTGAATGGGAATGGAGCCAGGATTCAAACCAAGGCAATCTGTTGTTTCGTTTTTGTTTTGAGGTGGAGTCTTGCTCTGTCACCCAGGCTGGAGTGCAGTGGCGGGATCTCGGCTTACAGCAACCTCTGCCTCCCAGTTTCAATCGATTCTCCTGCCTTAGCCTCCTGGGTAGCTGGGATGACAGGTGTCTGCCACCACACCTGGGTCATTTTTGTATTTTTAGTAGAGACAGGGTTTCACCATGTTGGCCAGGCTGGTCTCAAACTCCTGACCTCAAGTGATCCATCCGCCTCAGCCTCCCAAAGTGCTGGGATTTTAAGTGTGAGCCACCACATCCGGCCTCAAACCTAGGCAATCTGGCGTGAAGCCCATGGTTTTTTTTTTTTTTTTGAGACGGAGTCTCGCTCTGTCGCCCAGGCTGGAGTGCAGTGGCGCAATCTCGGCTCACTGCAAGCTCCGCCTCCCGGGTTCACGCCATTCTCCTGCCTCAGCCTCTCCGAGTAGCTGGGACTACAGGCGCCCGCCACCAAGCCCGGCTAATTTTTTTGTATTTTTTTAGTAGAGACGGGGTTTCACCGTGGTCTCGATCTCCTGACCTCGTGATCCGCCCGCCTCGGCCTCCCAAAGTGCTGGGATTACAAGCGTGAGCCACCGCGCCCGGCCAAAGCCCATGTTTTAACCATTACGCTATGTGGCTGCCATTATCATTGTTAGCGTATGTCAAAAAAAAGGTATTATTACCTACTTAAGGCATTACATGAAGAATTCAGAAAGCTTTTAATATGGCTCTGTTGACCTGATGCCTCCTTTAATAACTCTTCACAGTTATTCAATATTTAAGAATTGTTAAAGAGCGTAAACTTGGCCAGACATGGTGGCTTACGCCTGTAATCCTAGCACTTTGGGAGGCCGAGGTGGGCGGATCACGAGGTCAAGAGATGGAGACCATCCTGGCCAACATGGTGAAACCCTATCTCTACTAAAAATACAGAAATTAGCTGGGCGTGGTGGCGCACACCTGTAGTCCCAGCTACTCGGGAGGCTGAGGCAGGAGAATGGCTTGAACCTGGGAGGCAGAGCTTGCAGTGAGCCGAGATTGCACCACTGCACTCCAGCCTGGCAACAGAGCGAGACTCTGTCTCAAAAAAAAAAAAAAAAAAAACAATGTAAACTTACATTATCTTATTTGATCCTTACGAAAACATAATGTAGTAGACAGGACAGGCACCACTGCCCCAATTTTACCAATGAGGAAACTAAAGTACAGAGAGGCAAGTTGTTTGCTCCTTGTCACAGAGCTGGCTGATAAAGAAGCTGGAACAAGGATGATTATCACACTCTTTCCAGCTGGGCAAACTGAAGCCCTGAGTTTTTCAGCTTCCTCACCATTATGCGGTAACAGACCTGGGCCTTCCTTGTTTCTTATGCTTTCTTCCTCTGAGCCTTGGCACATTTCACATTTTGAGGAGAAGCAGAATGGTGGAATAAAAAGTAGGGGGGACATGGGGCCAGAAAAGCTGATCTCCTATTTGAGCTTTCATTCTCACCTACAAAACAAGGATAGAGAGGTAGCCTCCTACTCATGGAGTGCACAAGCCAGTCTATGCAAAGCACCTGACACTTGTGGATTGCTATGGTGGATTATTAGATGTTGGAGCAGTGTCTGCACCTCTCATCTATAGTCATCCTTGGTATGTGGCTTCCTTTCTGCCTTGTACACATGAGCTCATCAAAGTGGCTCCTGTGTGACCTCTTCTTCATAAGGGTCATTTTGGGTTGAATTATCACAAAATCATTTCTGAATGTCTCATTTGAGCCAAGCCCGAACTATCTTCCTCTTACATATAAAAATTCATTTTCTCTGAATATCTTGAAATTTGCCTTCCTAAAATATAATATATATGTCTGATTTGCCCTAATCTAAACTCTTAATGTACTTAGAATCTGTACATTTCAGTTTAGCTCTGACTTATACAGTCTTCTTTACATTGTGTTAGATACTATCTTGCCTTGCCCCTTTAATTATAGTCATACACAATTTGAGAGCATTGGCCATGTTCTATATATTTGTGGACCCACAGTGCATGGCACTGTCCTAGACACATAATAAATATAATTATGAAATCACCAGAAACTCAGAATTGGAAAGGACTCTAGACCTTGTCATGCAGTCCATCTATAAGGGCAAGAATTCCTAATAGATGGCCATCTAGCCCCTGCTTGAACACTCCAGGGCTGGGAGCTCACTCATTTGCAGGCAGTCTGTTCTACTGTAGGATGGTTCTCTCTCCACCTGCCTCTTTTCATAAAAGAGATACATTGTCAAAAGACACACTGTCAGATTCCATTGCAGAGATACAGAGGAATCCTGCAAATTGTCCTCTGACAACCCTGCACCCACCTCACTATAAACCGATGTCCCACAGTGCCTCTCCAACTCCTGCATAATCTGACCCTGCCCCACTTACTCATTTTGTAATCTTAGGTAACTTATGTCACCTCATTAAATCTCAATTTCTTCATCTTTAAATGAGATAAAAATTCCAACCTCACATGTTGTAGAGATTAAACATGATAACACATATAAAGACATGTGGCCTATGGCAAGTACTCAGTAAATACTAGCTGGCATGAATGGAGAGTTATAGCAGATGCTAGCCTGATTGGAATACAGTGGGCTAGCCTAATAAGGCATCCTGGTTGAGATGAACCTGGAGCTGTGCATTTAAAGGAGAAAACTAGGGAGTCCATAGAGTAAGGGAGCATTTGGGAAGGATCTTCGGGTAGGAAAATAGAGTTTTCAGCTCAACCTAAAAGTACAAATTTAAATGTTGCAAGCCTGATGGGGAGGAGGGTCAGGAGGACCCTCTAGCAAAACGCACAATTTGACATGGAAAGTAATTGGGAATCACTCTAGGTTTATGAGAAGTAGAGTAACAGGATCACAGCAGGAGGTCGTAAAAAAAGAGAGTTCCTGCTGCTATGTGAGGGTTAAAATAGAAGCAAAGGAGCAGATCGGGAGACAATGGCTGATTTGGATGTGGAGGACTAATCTTTGACATCTAGGATTTTTTTTAGTTCTACTATCTTTTTTTTTTTTTTAGTTTTTTGTTTTGTTTTCATTCTGGGCTATCAGCTGGTATATCTAGCAGCCATCAGGATTGATGGTCTATAGAACCCCTACATCCCTTATCCTAATAGGTTGTCTCAAACCTGTAATGGGCCAAAAACCAGACAACCAATCTTTATTCATCATTCATTCACTCACTTATTCATTCATGTATGAATACATCTACCCACAGTATTTCATTTTATATATATCTAGTATTTTATTACTATCCATAGTAACAACAACCACTGACCTGACTAGGCTCTAGAATAATTTGGAAATGAGTACGACATAGCCATTGCCTTTAACGGGTTTATTAGACTTCTGAAATAAACAGATTTAAAAAATTAACTCTTACGCTCAACAGACTCTGAAAGTACCACAAGAGAGAAATGAACAAAATTCTGTGCCAGGGGTTGAAAACAGAGCAAATCAGGCTGCATTTGGCCAGCAAATGTTTTATTTGGCCGACAGTGTTTTGTTTTGTTTTTTTTTCAAAGATGCTAACATTTAAAAATTAGGCTATTTCACATAAAAACCCAGATTCCTAGCTTCTGGTATAAACAGGAAGAGCTGAGCACACTAGGCCAAATTCCTGCATGGTGGTAATTGGCAGGAGCTGAGCAGCAGCTGCCCCTTTTAGGCTGAGCATGAGCTCTGCAGTTTGCCACACTCTATTACTCTGACATTGAAGCCAAATGTTCAGTTGCCAGCTATCATCAGCTTGTGCTATAGGTACGTTTATAATAAAGTTAAAAGTAAAATGATTTTTTAAAACTCAAATCTCTATTGAAAGTACAAATGAAAGATTCACTGATAGGGCTGTGTTTCAAGAAAAATGGGGTACAGAATACAAGACTATTTCTAGAGAAAACATACAATTCCTAGTGTTTAAGATGCAAATAAACATCTCCCATTTATGTTACCTGCCTGTCTCCTGCAGACATTTGAGTTTGCCACGTCTGTAATATAAGGAAAAATTAATGTAGTGGCTGAGAGCATTGACGTTGGAGTGAGGAAGACCTGAGCTTGAAAGCTGGCTCCACCCCTCACTGTGTGACGTTGGCAAATTATCCACCCTCTCTGGGCTTCAGTTTCCTCATACATAAAATAGAGGAAATTATAGTACCTACCTCAGAGAGTGGTGAAGAGACAACGAGATAAAGGATATGAAGTGCTTAGCCAGCACCTGGCACATAGTGTCAGCTACCACTAGAGCCGAAAACAAAAGAGAGGACCCGTCTCCAGCGTGAGCCTTGAAGGGTGTTCAGGATTTCCGTGTGAGATGAGGAGAGACGGCATGCTTTACACAGAGAAAGATCTCAGAAAGGACAGAACCAAAGACAAGTAACCTGCTCCAGTGGCCAGAACAGAGGCTTCACAACAATGCTGAATGATTTTCAAAGTCAGGCCAAGACCTATCCCATAAGTAAGGATATGACAAAACAGACTGCTATGTTATAGATTTAGGAGGTAACAATGGAACAGGACATTAAATAACTGAATCAAAAGGTGACAACGTCATTCCCCTTCAATTCTTTTTCAAACTTCCCAATTAGGAGAGCTTGTGTTTGATGCTCATTTTGAGCACCTCTCTGATCATACTTGCCAATCTCCAGTTTTAGAGAAACGAGCTCTCAGGTTTAAAGGCTCCCTAGCAACAATAGCTAGCTACAGCTTGTTCAGTTTTGTTTCTCCCTACTTTAAGTTTTACTTTTACACTTAGAGCAAGCGATGCTGATTTTATCTTAACACTTAGAGCAAGTGACACTGGTTTTCATAAATGGAGTAATAAAGTTTCCTTGTAAAATGTGAAATCATAATTAAATGAGACAATTTAGAGAAAAACGTCAAGAAAACAAGAGTATGGGTACTATGTGGATGTGGCAAGAACTGTGAAGCTTGAGCAGCTTCGTGCTGTGTCGTGGGTGTGAGATGAATCCAAGGCAGCGACAAGGCCAGACCGTGAGGGAAAAGCCGCCTCCACTGGCCACTACCTCAGGCGCGGCACCTCCCTTTGCCGCTCTCCAACCCTCGGGAGTTTCTCCAACCGCCAAGGGGCGGGAAGGCGACCCTGCAGTCTCCCAGGCCGGGGTTCAGTGCCCTCGGCCCAGGCAGCAAGCCCGCTGCCCCCCTCAAACACGCTGCAGCGGCTCGCGCAGTACCCGCGGGGACTCGACCTCCCGCTCTTCGCGTACCGCCCCGCTCCTCACCAGTGCTCGGCTTTATCTCTCCACGTCAACACGGCCCTCATCACGGCTTCCCTTACGCCTCGGGCTCCTCTTCCCCGCCTCAGCGTCTGTCTCGGCAACCGCCTCACTAACTGTCGCCACTCCACAAGCCACTTTGGCTACCTGCGTTACCCCTGGCAACGTACATGCGCGGTAAGCTGAATGAGAGGGCGCCTTGCTCGGAGCGCGCATGTCCGAAAGGGAAAGCGAGAAAAGCAGCAAAAGCAATGGTGGAACTGGAGCCCCTAAGGCGCCAGCGCAACCAGAGCGCGCGCGATTGGTCGGGGCGTGTGGGGGCGGTGCGTCTTCCTCGACAATGGATTTGATTGGTGGAGCGTGGAAATGGCGGCTGTAGCCGAGGGGGCGGCCGAAAAGCAGCCGCGGCGTCTGGGGCGCTTTTGCAACATTCAGACCTCGGTTGCAGCCCGGTGCCGTGAGCTGAGGAGGTTTCACATCTTACTCCGCCCCACATCCCGGGCGTCGCAGCGCTGGGCTCGTTGCTGCAGCCGGACCCTGCTCGATGGGCACGACTCGGTTGGAGAGTCTGAGCCTGGGGGACCGCGGAGCTGCCCCCACCGTCACCTCTAGTGAGCGCCTGGTCCCAGAACCGCCGAGTGACCTCCGGTAAGTTACTGTCCCCTTTTGGGCCTCAGTTTCACCACCTGTAAAATGGTATCAAGAGAGTGGACGGTGTGTGGGCCTTTCTAACCTTTGACAGAGGGTCGGCAGAGACCTCGAAGCCCACGGGTTTAGTTACTAGGGTCTGGAGCTCAGGTGCTCTTCCTTTGGGATCAGCCCTGGGGTGCGCCCGACTTCCTCATCCAAGATGACTAGGGGAGACGGGGGGGAGACGGGAGGTTTTGTGCAAGAGGTCCCCTTGGGTCGGAGGATCCTAGGAAGTCATTAGAGTACGTGTGTGATAGGAGGTTAAGATTTACCTACTTTTTTCAAAATTTAATCCTAAGAACTACTTTGAAAGAGGCATCACTTTCTTTTTACAGAGTCTTTTACAGAGACTTTGAGATGTTAAGTAACTTGCTGCTAAACTTACAGCTGGTGGAGCTGGGATTTGAGCCCCAGTCTCCAAGAGTTTGTGCTGATTCCACCAGGCTTCAGTATCTTTATCTCTAAAATTGTAAACAATATCATTTCATAAGATCCATCCAGCTCCTCAAAATTATTTTACTCCAAATTACATCAGAAAACCTTGATTCTAATTCTAGTTCTTGCAGTTTCCCTATTTGTAGAAAAGAACTTGGGTTAAATGATCTCTCTAGACCCATCCACCTTTTGCAATCTGTGGTTTAGTGATTAGGATACACTTTACTGAAATTTTTCTTTTTTTAATTTTAAAATTATGTTTTCATCATAGAAGACACATTGGAACTTTAATGAAGTTTTAGTTTAGTTTTTTGTTTTTTTTTTTTTTTGAGATGAGGTCTGGCTCTGTCACCCAGGCTGGAGTGCAGTGGCACAATCATAGCTCCCTGAAGCCTTGACCTGCCGGACTCAAGCAGTCCTCCTACCCGGGCCTCCTTAGTAGCTGGGACCACAGGTATGCTCCACCACTCCCGGCTGCTTCTTGTTGTTGTTGTTGTTTTTTCATTTTTTTGTAAAGATGAGGATCTCACTGTGCTGCCCAGGCTGGTCTCAAACTCTGGGGATCAGGTGATCTTCCCACTTCCTCCTCCCAAAGTGCTAGCATTACAGGCATGAGCCACCTTGCCTTACCAGCTTTTTTCAATAATAGTATGGGGGAGAAGTGTTAGACCAAGATTTGGTAGACTTGGGTTCTGGTGTCTGTTCTGCAAGTAATTTAACCTTTCTGTCACTCAATTTTATCAATAAATTGAGAGTAAACCTTATCGTACCAACAAGGTTACTATGAGGATCAAGAATGGAGGAGATGGCCAGGCGTGGTGGCTCACGCTTGTAATCCCAGCACTTTGGGAGGCCGAGGCGGGCGGATCACGAGGTCAGGAGATCGAGACCACGGTGAAACCCCGTCTCTACTTAAAAAAAAAATACAAAAAATTAGCCAGGCGTGGTGGCGGGCGCCTGTAGTCCCAGCTACTCGGAGAGGCTGAGGCAGGAGAATGGCGTGAACCTGGGAGGCGGAGCTTGCAGTGAGCCGAGATTGCGCCACTGCACTCCAGCCTGGGCCACAGAGCGAGACTCCGTCTCAAAAAAAAAAAGAATGAAGGAAATTCAAAAATTCTGTATCAGGCCGGGCACGGTGGCTCATGTCTGTAATCCCAGCACTTTGGGAGGCCGAGGCGGAAGGATCACGAGGTCAGGAGATCGAGACCATCCTGGCTAACACGGTGAAACCCCGTCTCTACTAAAAAAATACAAAAAATTAGCCGGGCGAGGTGGCGGGCGCCTGTAGTCCCAGCTACTCGGGAGGCTGAGGCAGGAGAATGGCGTGAACCCCCGGGGGCGGAGCCTGCAGTGAGCCGAGACCGCGCCACTGCACTCCAACCTGGGCGACAGCGAGACTCTGTCTCAAAAAAAAAAAAAAAAAAAATTCTGTATCAAATTATTTACCTTCTGGAGAATTACATCTGATGAAAGTGATACACACTCTCTCCCAGAAATTTTACATTATGTAAAACTTTTACCTCATTTATCTGCAGAGAAGACAGTGTAACTCACTGATTTATTTAAGCATTTTCTGGTGCTTAAGAGCTCAGCTATTGGTTCATATTCTTAAATTTATGGTAAGCACCCCCAGAAATCTTTATAATAGCCCTACTCAGTGATTAATCCGAAAAGTTTCTAACTCGACTTTTTTGTTGTGCAGAGATTTCCAACACTTTTTAACCTGTGCTGTAGGATATGGGAAGCTTTTGGAAGATAGGAAAATACTCCCATAGCACAAGACTGGGCCATACTGACTTTAATCTCCCTCATTTTAATATGGATAATCTATGTGGTTCCTGCATTGTCATGGATTAAAACTGAGTAGGCAGTGGAAGATAAATTTTAAATAAGTTAATCACTTAGACTTTGTTTTTCCAGCAAAGAAGGTGTTGCTATGGAATTGGAAAGAGTGGGAGAAGATGAGGAACAAATGATGATAAAAAGAAGCAGTGAATGTAATCCCCTGCTACAAGAACCCATCGCTTCTGCTCAGTTTGGTGCTTCTGCAGGGACAGAATGCCACAAGTCTGTCCCATGTGGATGGGAAAGAGTTGTGAAGCAAAGGTTATTTGGGAAGACAGCAGGAAGATTTGATGTGTACTTTATCAGGTAAGCATATAAGATGGTAAAGATAGTACAGCCAAATGATTTTGTCTGGGCAGGTGGTGGGAGTATAGCAGGAATCTTAGCTTCTTTATATTTTTATCATAAAACCATTGCAGATTCTATTCTTTCAATGTTGCTATTAATTACATCAAGTGATTTGGGGAAAATTACATACATTTTGTCCCTCCTACTGTGAATGGTTAACGGGTATGTTGCATTTTAGTTATATTTATAAATTTATATTGTCATAGAGGAAACCATTTAAAAGTGCCGTTTATCACTCTTTTTCATTTTTAAATGACAGATGCCCATGGCAACATTTGGAAATTAATTAGAAATCTGAAATGTGGTCCAGTTCTTTTAAAAGTCCCTTCTCTCTACTAGCAGTAAGTTTCCTTTAATATCATTTTCTAGCCCACAAGGACTGAAGTTCAGATCCAAAAGTTCACTTGCTAATTATCTTCACAAAAATGGAGAGACTTCTCTTAAGCCAGAAGATTTTGATTTTACTGTGCTTTCTAAAAGGGGTATCAAGTCAAGATATAAAGACCGCAGCATGGCAGCCCTGACATCCCATCTACAAAATCAAAGTAACAACTCAAACTGGAACCTCAGGACCCGAAGCAAGGGCAAAAAGGATGTGTTTATGCCGCCAAGTAGTAGTTCAGAGTTGCGGGAGAGCAGAGGACTCTCTAACTTTACTTCCACTCATTTGCTTTTGAAAGAAGATGAGGGTGTTGATGATGTTAACTTCAGAAAGGTTAGAAAGCCCAAAGGAAAGGTGACTATTTTGAAAGGAATCCCAATTAAGAAAACTAAAAAAGGATGTAGGAAGAGCTGTTCAGGTTTTGTTCAAAGTGACAGCAAAAGAGAATCTGTGTGTAATAAAGCAGATGCTGAAAGTGAACCTGTTGCACAAAAAAGTCAGCTTGATAGAACTGTCTGTATTTCTGATGCTGGAGCATGTGGTGAGACCCTCAGTGTGACCAGTGAAGAAAAGAGCCTTGTAAAAGAAAGATCATTGAGTTCAGCATCAAATTTTTGTTTTGAACAAAAAACTTCTGGCATCATAAACAAATTTTGTTCAGCCAAAGACTCAGAACACAACAAGAAGTATGAGGATACCTTTTTAGAATCTGAAGAAATCAGAACAAAAGTAGAAGCTGTGGAAAGGAAAGAACATTTGCATACTGACATTTTAAAACGTGGCTCTGAAATGGACAACAACTGCTCACCAACCAGGAAAGACTTTACTGGTGAGAAAATATTTCAAGGTGTCCAGTGCTTTCAAGCACTATTAAGCCATTATGTGATGAGAAATTTACAATCCTGCATCTTGTATTCATGCCTATACATGGTTAAGATGTGAAAATAGAGCAAGAAATAGGGCCAAATATGAGACACCAGTTGATCCTAATACTTTATCTTAAACTGATATTCAAGCAGTTTCCTATGGCAGAGAGATAATCAGCTGACTGCTGTCGTGATGCCATGGCAAAGGAGAGTATTACTATTAACAACTGCCGTCATCTCTCCCTGGTGCAGCAGCTGGGACTCTCCTTCTCAGCAGTGCTTTCCCTTCTTCCCATCCTCTTTCCAGCCAGTAATCTTAAAACTTGAAGGAAAATTAAAAGCCTTCACTTGTGAAAAATTTAGGGAAGGCTTCTTATATACATAAATGAGTGGAGAATAGTTGGTGTCTTCTCTTCACACCCCTCCTGATACTTACTACTAAGTGTGACTTCCAATTTAATTTTGTATATATCATAGTCATTTTTATCTTCTATTTTAATGTAATGCTTCTCTAAAATGCTTTAGAGCTCTAAATAATTCAAAAGTATAATCACATAGTTCATCTATTATTTGTAATATGCTCTTAATACAGAATTCAGAACTTAGCAATTTTGTCTTTATAATACCTCAGTGAATAAGAGATAAAAGGGAGACCTTTTGAGCAGCCCTGTATTAGTTACTCATTATGCCATTATGGTATAATGAATAACTCCTTTAAAGAATAATAATTTTACTTAAACTCCTGTGGGGAAACAGCCTGGACAAATTTGTGAAGCAGGAGATTAGGTTTGATTCTTGTTCCCAGTTCTACCCATGATTTTATGTCTTTTCTGTGCCTGGAGTTTCTCTGCCTTTAACACAAGATGGCCATATATACCTAGGAACTGCATAAGAATTCTTGCAGAATTCAGAAGAACTGCATAAGTCTGTGTCCTAAACACTGAGCTTCTTGAAGAAAGCTTTGAGGTTTATGTAGATTTATTGCTAGCAAAATGGGCAAATATTAAAACCTTTTTTTTGTGGTAAGAGTCTAGTTCTCAACATGAGATGAAGTACTCTTAGTACTAGGTGTCCATGAAATAGTAAAGACACCCATTGGCTTAGCTAGAAATTGCCAAGTAAACCTGCCATAAAGGAGACTAGTAATTATTCATAGGAGCCCACAGAAAAAGTTGTCAAATCAGAGCAGTCAGAGTAGTTTCCTTTGTTCTTTTTTTACTCTCTACTGGGCTTTACCTACTCAAACTAAAATAGCGAAAAAACAGTAGTCTAATTATCTGGAGACCTGGATACTTGTTCCAGTTTATAGTCAATCCCAGTATCATTTTGGGACGATTGCTTAATTTAGAAGCTTTAGTTACTTCATCTGTAAAATAGAGGTAACCATCCTGACTAGTCCTGTTTTTCACATCAAAAATATTGTAAAACGAGAAGTGAAAAAGATGCTATACAAATGCAAGGTATTATTAACTGATATTCAAATTGTGAGGGTATGGCTAAGGAGTATTACATGTGATTTTAGAAATTTGAGAAGTCTGATAACACTGGTTCCCAGTAGATAGAGGTTCTCAATAGGTAGTTGTCTCAGGTGCTCTAGGGTTCAAATTGTAGGTTTTTCTGCAGATTCTGTTTTGTCTGTATCCCTTTTTTTGGTAAGCGTAAAAGTAAGTGTTCACTGCAGAAATTTTGGAAAATACAGACAAGAAGGAAAGAAAAATTAGCACTTGGCAACAACCATTATATCATTTTGGCTTATTTCATTCTTAACTTCTGTATTTTTATTTATATATGTTTCCCCTTTTTTATAAAATTGGGATCATATGTAGACTCTTGCTTTTTTCATTTAGAAGTTAACAGGAAAATATTCACAATAGTCTAAAAAATACTTTAATGGCCACATTATACAAATGCATCATAATTTAAAATATTCCATACTGCCTTTAATTTTTCAATACTATAAACTCTGAACATAAGTCATAAAGAACTAGTGTCACAGAGTGGTTAAAGGTGAGGACTCAGGAGCCAGACTGTCTGGATTTGAATTTTAGCTGGGACACTTAGTATCTGTGTGATCTTGAGCAAGTTACTTAGCTTCTCTGTGCCTCAATGTCCTTATCTGTAAAGTGGAGATAAAAATAGTACCAAGTTCATGGGTCATTAGTTGGATTAATTGGGTATTTATGTAAAGGGCTTAGAATAGTGCCCGGCATGCTTTGTAATAGTGTTGATATTATTATTTGCATCCCGGAATATTGCTTTAAGCTAAACCATAGTCAATAAAGTGTTCACTTTTCCTTTTCAGAAGATACCATCCCACGAACACAGATAGAAAGAAGGAAAACAAGCCTGTATTTTTCCAGCAAATACAACAAAGAAGGTATCCCTTTCCCAATCAGAACAGCAAATTCTAATTCTATTTTGGGTTTTCAATTCTGATGCAGTATGTTTGTTTAGCTCTTAGCCCCCCACGACGTAAAGCCTTTAAGAAATGGACACCTCCTCGGTCACCTTTTAATCTCATCCAAGAAACACTTTTTCACGATCCATGGAAGCTTCTCATCGCTACTATATTTCTCAATCGGACCTCAGGTTTGGGGATTATTATCATCTTTGTCTTAGTAGAGACAGTGTGGTAAGGAGAAAGCACTGAATTGAGGCCTGGGTTCAAAGTCCATTTTGAGTGTGTCACCTGGGATAAGGCATTCCCTCTTCACCCTTAAACTCTTCACCTATGAGGAAATTAGACTAGATGACATCTAACAGACCTTTTAGAATAAAGGGGTAGATTTTATTTATTTTATACTTCCAAATTCGTTTTGATCATCAATGAAAATCAGTTAACGTTTCTCCACCCTCTTTCATGTGTGTTTAAAAGTATCTTTTTCACTGAATGTACCTTGTGTTCTATATGCTTCTACTCTCATCTTCTGATCTAATCATTTAAAAGCTAATCATGCAAGGCCAGTTTTCAGCATAATTTGGACTATTAGCCCAATATATTAGCAGTTTTGGTATTTGATTCTGAAAGTGGTTGCTGGTTCAGATAATGGCTTCTCACCAGTGTTTTTTTTTAAACCCTCTGGATGAGATTTCTAGATGAGAAACTACTTGAACGTGAAATCAGCCCATCTAGAGTCTTGTAATCATTCAGTTACTTTTACTTCCCAGGTAAAATGGCAATTCCTGTGCTTTGGAAGTTTCTGGAGAAGTATCCTTCAGCTGAGGTAGCAAGAACCGCAGACTGGAGAGATGTGTCAGAACTTCTTAAACCTCTTGGTCTCTACGATCTTCGGGCAAAAACCATTGTCAAGTTCTCAGGTATTTTCCTATATACCCAAAGGAAAAACATAATACATTGTGCTTATTTAAGAGAGCCACACCTTAAACTTTAATGTCCTCAGATACTATATTAATGGAGGTTTTTCAGCTCAAGCACCCAAGGCATTTAAAAAAGTCCACTTTCCCCAAACCACAGTCTCCCACTGACCTAAACAATAAATCTTTGCCCAGCACTGGGTCAGGCATGTGGGCAGAATTAGGAGAAGTCAGTGAAGCAGAAAGCCCAGTTCTTGACCTCCAGGACGTGACCTCTGTCTCATTAGCACAGCACAAAAGAGTGGTTAGGAATTGGCAAATGATATGGGTGCTGCAGGAATTCAGAAGGAAGAGTGATCACAACTGGGGTTGCCGGGAAGGAGCCTTTCCTGTCCCTTTCTGCTGTTCTTTCCATCCTGCCCCATCACCACACATTTTGGGAGGGTGTCTTTTGAAGCTGACCTGATATGTGGGATGTTGTATTCTTCAGATGAATACCTGACAAAGCAGTGGAAGTATCCGATTGAGCTTCATGGGATTGGTAAATATGGCAACGACTCTTACCGAATTTTTTGTGTCAATGAGTGGAAGCAGGTGAGGCCCACTCCCATCCATAATTCAGCACATTTGGTCTCTGAGGCAAAATAAGTCCACCATTATGGTTAAGACTATTTATTGGATACAAATGCTATTCTAGTCACAAACAATTGTGTTCCTGGCTGCGGGGAAGCGGGTGGCATGTGGGTTTTGGGGTTTTTGATCAGTAGGCACTTCCATGTCCACAAAGACCAGTCCAGAGGCGTGGCCTCTGACTCATCTCCAGTGGTTTGTCACCTCTGGCCCTGTTCCCGTCATTCCCTATTTGTGTGCTATCTCTAAGCCTGACGTGGTTTTCCTCCTGTCAAAAGTACACCACTACAGGAAAGCAGGAAGGTTTGGGCCTGCAATGTATGCTTATTGGGTTTCTCTTAGTGGTCTCAGACTACTTTTGTGGTGACTGGGTCCAGCTTCAGCCCTGTTGAATATGCCCAGCCTGTGGCATGCTGGTGGTATCCTGGCAGCTGGTGGGTGGCCTGGTACACTGCCCACTCAGCTTGAGACTCACCCTCATGCATTCAGCCAGTAGGTCTGGCCAAGCCTGAACTGAAGGACCACAGTCCTATCCCAGCTTCATCAGAGCAATCCATTGTGACCTGAGAATCCATTTAACCTCTCAGGGTCTAGAACCTCCTTCTGGAAAGTGAGATATTAATACTTGACTCATGTCATCCCCACCCCACACTCCAAGTCATGGTTGAGTAGTAATTTGGACAGTACTTTGTAAACTGTGTGGGATTACCTTAATATAAGGTATAACTTAAAATATTCATGAATCCCATGAGGTTAAAGGTTATAACTTTTAGGTATAGTATCATAATGTACTGTCCCCCAGCAAATATTTAAAAAGCCAATTTTAAAAAATGTATTTCTGACTAAGTTACATTAAGGTCTCTGCCTCTTTGTGTGTTGTATTTCTTCCAGGTGCACCCTGAAGACCACAAATTAAATAAATATCATGACTGGCTTTGGGAAAATCATGAAAAATTAAGTCTGTCTTAAACTCTGCAGCTTTCAAGCGCATCTGTTATGCATAGCTTTGCACTTCAAAAAAGCTTCATTAAGTACAACCAACCACCTTTCCAGCCATATAGATTTTAATTAGCCCAACTAGAAGCCTAGTGTGTGTGCTTTCTTAATGTGTGTGCCAATGGTGGATCTTTGCTACTGAATGTGTTTGAACATGTTTTGAGATTTTTTTTAAATAAATTATTATTTGACAACAGTCCAAAAAAAATATGGCTTTTCCAATAATGAAATATAGTCAGAAGATGAAAAATACTTCTAAACTATCAATAATACAAAGCAAATTTCTATCAACCTTGCTAAAGCTAAGGGCCCACTAAATATTTTTATTAGCCGGGCGTGGTGGTGCACACCTGTATTCTCAGAAGGCTGAGGCAGGAGGATCATTTGAGCTCATGAGGGCCCAGGAGGTCAAGGCTTCAGTGAGCCATGATCATGCCACTGCACTCCAGTCTGGATGACAGAGAGAGACCGTGCCTCAAAAAATATATATTTAAAAAAAAAAAAAAAAAAAGCTGACCCCAAAGACAAATAAGATTCCCCTGGCATTGTGTATTGTTGACATTCCTCTGGTATTGTGTATTGTTGACAGCTCCATACTAGCCTTTAGGAATTGTAGATTCCACCTCAGCATCCATTTGATAACCTAATGTGAATATGGGCCTGCTGCTCCATTTCAGCTCACTCACTCTTTTACCTTGGTCCCTTTGTGAAAACTCATTTCTCATCTTCCATTTGGAGTTTATACCATTTGGCCAGGCACAGTGGCTTACACCTGTAATCCTAGCACTTTGGGAGGATGAGGCAGGAGGATTGCTTGAGCCCAGGAGTTCAAAACCAGACTGGGCAACATAATGAGACCCCATCTCTACAAAAAATTTTAAAAATTAATTGGGCATGGTGGCATACACTTGTGGTCCCAGCTACTCAGAAGGCTGAGGTGGGAGGATCCCTTGAGCCCAGGAGATTGAGGCTGCAGTGAGCTATGATCACACCACTGCACTTCAGCCTGGATGACACAGCAAGACCCTGTCTCAAAAAAAATAAGTCTTAGGCCATTTTTATTACAAGTATTGTTATAGTTCAAATACCAAAGCATTTACTATTAGAAAGAAACCAAGGGAAAAAACTAGTTACTAAGTCTTAATTACCAACTACCATTTTAAGGTGTAATTTGAAAATTAAATTGATTGAATAAATGAAAAATACATCAGTTGTTCAGGAAACTGCCTTTGTTGTAGGGTGGTGTGAACTGAATCAGGCTGCAGTGTGATGCAGAGGTAGTTGGTTGTTTCCACTTTAGTAAGTGTCAGTTTTTAGAAGGATGGATTTCGACCAGAGAACAGGAAAACTGGCCACACCTCCCTCTCCCCAAGGCAAACATCCACTTTATAGTTTACCATCACATTTTCATTTAACAAACATCCAAGTAGCATTCACAAAGTGTAAAGCCTTGTGGTGGGGAGGGGCACAAAGATAAGTTCTGTACAGACCCTCACAGAGAGAAAGAAGGGCACCTAATAATGGAAGGAAACAAAAGGGGTAAGGAGTAGGGACAAGACACCCAAATATGGCAGCTAAAGGTAGAGAGGGGCCTCTGAAACCTTGGGCCCAGCTGGGGCTGGAGGGTGGGGCAAGCTCACCAAGTTCAGGGCATCAGGTGTGGCTTTGTGTTAGGGCTGGTGGTCACGTACCTTCCCCCAGCATCTCCATGGGGAGTGTGGGCCTGTATGAATGCAGGAGGCAAGCTCTGCACTAGGGGAGCTCAGGATACAACCAGGTTGCTCAGGCCCTAGGCCTGGCTTTTCCTGTTTCTTGCAGGTGAGGTTGCCTGACCTCTGTACCTGTTAACTTGTCTTTTAAAAATGGGATAGTGGTGTCTACCTCACACAATGATTGTGATTATGAAGTTCAGACATGTAGTGCTAAAATGGTACCTGGCTTGCAAGAGTGCTATGTGAATGTGGCCCACGGCAACCACCTCAGGTTGCAAGGGTCACAGAGATAGCTTGTCTCAGCAAAGGAATAAGGGCTCAGGTGTTTCTTTTTAACTTTTTAAAAATTGAGCTAAAAGCCACCATTTAACCATTTTAAAGTGTACAATTAAGAGGTTTCAGTACATTTACAATGTGTAGCCATCATCACTAATTCCATAAGTTTCCATTTCTTTTTTTCACTCCAAAAAGAAGCTCCCCACCTGTTAGCAGTCACTTCCAATTACTCACCCCATCCCCTAGCAACCATTCATCTACTTTCCATGTCTGTGGGTTCGTCTATGCTGAACATTTCACATAAATGGAATCATACAGCACGTGGCCTTTTGTGTCTAGCTTCTTGCTTAGCATACTGTTTTGAAGGTTCATCTATATTGTAGCATGTACTTCATTCCTTCTTATGGCCATCCTATGGATATACCTCATTTTGTTTATCAGTTGATGCACATTTCAAGGGTTTATTATTATTCTCTGGTCCTCAGCTTCTGTAACTCCAAACCACGGCACCCTGCCATAAGGAGGGCAGGACATACCAAACACCTCTATCTGGCCACAGCTCACTTTGGTTCTTCCTAACCCTCTGGAGGAGGCAGGGCCTATTTTTCTGATGAGAAAACTGAGGCCTAGAGATATGGAGACCTGCGGAAGATCTCACATTTCACGGGAAAACCGAGACTTTCTTTTTTTTTTTTTTTTTTGATACAGACTCGCTCTTTCGCCCAGGCCTGACTGCAGTGGCGCTATCTAGGCTCACTGCAAGCTCCTCCTCCCGGGTTCACGCCATTCTCCTGCCTCAGTCTCCCGAGTAGCTGGGACTACAGGGGCCCGCCACCACACCCGGCTAATTTTTTGTATTTTTAGTCGAGACAGGGTTTCACTGTGTTAGCCACGATGGTCTCGATCTCCTGACCTCGTGATCCGCCCGCCTCGGCCTCCCAAAGTGCTGGGATTACAAGCGTGAGCCACCGTGCCCTGCCGAAAACCGGAGACTTTCTACACTAGATTCAGGGACCACTGGGCCGAAGGAAGAAATCCCGCCTTTCACCAAGCCCAGAACTGGGCACGGCGTGGATTTGCTCGCTGCCCCTCCCAGAATTGGACGAAAAGGAGGTGGGGTCAGCAGGCCCTCCGCAGGGCGGGCTCGCTCCTGACACGTGGCAGCGCTCAGCCAATTGGCGCGGGGCGTCCGTAGCCACGGCAACAGGTTGCTTCTGCAGTCCGAGCTGAGCGTCTTTCGCACGACTTGGAGTTACGGTTTATCTGATACCCCGGTACCCCCCTACGCAAGCAAGCCCACATCGACACACATTCACACACGCCCTTCAGCACCCCCTCCCAGCACCACGACCATGGACCACGATTATGAAGCGTACCACAGTCTGTTCTTGTCGCTGCTCGGTAAGCCCCGGGAAGAAGCGCCTGCAGGGAGCGCTCAGCGCCCTAAGGACGCGTGAAAGTGGGGTGAGGGCAAAAACTCAGCCACAGATCTTATTGTGCCGACCCCCTCTGGTGAAAGGTTGCCATGGAGTCGGGGGCAGGTCATGTACATTTATGAGATTTCTATCTGAGCCTAGTTGGAGGAACCAGAGGCCGGACCCATATGACGGGAGCCCTCCAGCTCGCCCTGTTTCTCTGCGGGACATTAATGTATTCAGTACTGGAGGAGAGGCATGGAGAAGACGTCAGTCTTCAAGGTTTTGGCAGTAATGTACTGGGGACCAAGTTCTTGGCAAAGCAATGCAGCTTCACAGGTAAAAGACAGAGATAAATGGATAATTACAGAATAAGAAGGGGTGAATGCCGGGCCCAGGGATGACACCCAGGAGTAAAAGGTGTGCTGAGGGTATGGGATGGGGAGGAACAGTTCCAAGCTTTTGGAAAAGATCTTTACACTGGAGCTTAAAGGGTAAAAAGGAGTTCTCCAAGCCAAAAGGGGAAGGAAAAGCATTTCGGGCAAGGAAACAGCATGCCCCAAGAGGTCTGGTGTCTCTGGAAATGAGGTGAGAGAGGTCAGAAGGGACAAGATCATAGAAGATCCTGCAAGCCAGGAGATGGAGAGGCCACTGGGAGTGGCAGGACTGGATTGGGAGCAGTCAGAAAAGACCTGAGACTGAGTTGGTAGACTAGGAATGTTGGTGTGGGGAGATGAGAGCTGGGGCTATAAAGCTTGAAGACTGAAGGTCTTCTCCATGACCCTTCTCCAGCACTGAACACATTAATGCCCAGTGGAGAAACAGGGAGAGCTGGAGAGGCTGGCCACCTTTCCCAGGCACACAGGTCAGGGCTCTGGTCAAATGCCCAAGCTAAAGATGCTGGGAGGTGAGGGAGAAGGCCCAGGCTAGAGGGAACTACAGGGACTTGGGGGCTGGTTGGTCAGGAAACACAGAAGGGGCAAATAAAGATGGTTCTCAAGTTGGCAGCTGGGGGACCTGGTAGATGGAGATGTCTTCCACAGAGATAGAGAACGTACTCAGAGGACCCAGTTAGTGGGGGCAGGGGCACAAAGACAAATCCAGTCTTGGTTGGTTGAGTTTAAGATCCTTGTCCGTGGCTGGGCACAGTATCTCCCACCTGTAATCCCAGCACTATGGGAAGATGAGGCAGGAGGACTGCTTGAGCCCAGGAGTTAGAGAATAGCCTGGGCAACATAGTGAGATCCCATCTCTACAAAATTTTTTTTCTTTTTTTTTTTTGAGACGGAGTCTCGCTCTGTCGCCCAGGCTGGAGTGCAGTGGCGCAATCTCGGCTCACTGCAAGCTCCGCCTCCCGGGTTCATGCCATTCTCCTGCCTCAGCCTCTCCGAGTAGCTGGGACTACAGGCGCCCGCCACCACGCCCGGCTAATTTTTTGTATTTTTAGTAGAGACAGGGTTTCATCGTGGTCTCGATCACCTGACCTCATGATCCGCCCGCCTCAGCCTCCCAAAGTGCTGGGATTACAAGCGTGAGCCACCGCGCCCGGCACAAAATTGTTTTTAAAAGTTAGCGGGGCCTGGCAGGGTGGCTCACGCCTGTAATCCCAGCACTTTAGGAGGCTGAGGTGGGTGGATCACGAGATCAGGGGATTGAGATCATCCTGGCTAACACGGTGAAACCCTGTCTCTACTAAAAATACAAAAAATTAGCCGGGCGTGGTGGCGGGCGCCTGTAGTCTCAGCTACTCAGGAGGCTGAGGCAGGAGAATGGCGTGAACCTGAGAAGCAGAGCTTGCAGTGAGCCGAGATCATGCCACTGCACTTCAGCCTGGGCAACAGAGCAAGAGTCTGTCTCAAAAAAAAAAAAAAAAGATCCCTGTAAGCCATCCAAGTGGAGATGTTTTAGGAACAACTGGAGGTATAAACTTGGAGCTAATTCCAAGTCAAAAATATTGGTATGGATGTCCCCAGCATACAGAAGGTCATAGAAACATGAGAGTGGAAGGGATTATTTGAAAAGAGAAGAGACCCTGGGTATAAGTCTGGAAGCAACAACCTTTAAGGAGTAATCAGGAAAAGAGGGGCCCAAAAACAGTAGCCGGAGAGGTAGAATTGGACATAGCAGGAGACTGAATCAAGCCAAGAGCAGGGAGAATTTCAAGAAAGAGTGGAATTGTTTCCAGACACCTATAGGCTGTCCGAGAAAAGAGAGAACAAGTGTGTTTTCTGGGACATCCATGGGGAGGACTAGAACCAAGGGGTAGAAAGTCCAGGGAAACAAATTCTGGGTCAATATAAGAAAGTATTTTCTAGCAGTCAGAGTTTAGTGTCCACCATGTTAAGTAGAAAGCTCCATGTCACTGGAGATGTATAAACAGAGGCAAAGTCTGCCAGTGGCATTGAGGAGAGTGTCCCTGACCTGGGCAGGTGATTGAACTAGTTGGTGTCTGAGAGCTTTCCTTGCCAATTTCCTAGGAACATTGTCACATAGTCTCTACCCATAACTACACAACGACAGCCTCTTTTATTATAAGAGCCCATTTCCCTTTCTGTCAATGGACACAGGACTCCAAAGAGCACTAAAATGAAGCTCCCTGAGGAGGGTCTGGTGGGCAGGCACCCTTGGAAAGTGTGGTCAGGGGCTGGTGCAGGTTTAGAACTATGTGAGGAGAAGGACTCAGCCAGGGGAAGCCCTGGGGAATGCAGTGCTCTTCAGAGGTCATAGCAAATGCAAAATCTGAAAACCCAGAGCCAGGAAGGAACCAGGCACCTCGGACAACAGAAAGGAGGACAGCAGCTGGGACCACATGAGTGAGAGGGCAGGGGCTGGAAGGTGACAAGGGAAGAGTGGGGAGCAGGGCCAGTGAAGGCAGCTTTGTAGGCCACAAAAGGAGGTGGGTATTTATTCAAAGAGCAGTAAGAAGCCATTGAATGGTTTCAAATGGAGGAGGTACAGACTGTGAATTTACGTTTGTAAGGCTCTCCTGGCTGAGGGCAGAACATGGATTGGGGGTCTAGGGAGGACCCAGATGGGAGCAGCAAGACCTGTGGGGAGCAGGTTTTGTGTTCCCGTGGCCTGCAGGGTAAAGTTTCAATCTCTTAGCCTGGTATATGAGATGACGCCAACCTTATTTCCCACTAACCTCCTCCTTTACACACAGTGGGCTTCCAACATGTAGAACTGTCTGGTGACCCTAAAATCCCCAAATCCCACTCCTGACCTTTCCCCATCCCTGCCCCTCCACCCCATGAGGCCAGAACATTCTTGAAGGTCCACATCAAAGACACCTCTTCCTTGATGCCCTCCCAGGTCCCACAGTCAGCATTTCTCCCCCAGCTGAGAACATCTTTTTACCCTCTGGGTTTCCCACCTTGTTCCACTGGGTGGACTGGGAACGGGTGAACCATGGTAGGTGCCCAGCCTAGTTTAGTCTGCACCTGGTACAGCACCAAGCCCTGGGGGATTCTCAATAAATACTGATTTGATGAATGACTACATTCTCCGTCATCCCCTGATGGGAATGAACTTTCTTGTGGTCAAAGTAATGATACATGTGTTGTTTAGAAGTGTTCGCTTCCATCCCTATTGATGTGTAATATCTGTTCTAGCATTGCTGTAAAGAACTACCTGAGACTAGGTAATTTATAAAGAAATGAGGTTTAATTGACTCACAGTTCCTCAGGCTGTACAGGAAGCATGGCTCGGGAGGCCTCAGAAAACTTACAATCATGGCGGAAGGCAAAGACAGGCACATCTTACATAACCCAAGAAGGAGGAAGAGAGAGCAGGGAGAGGTGCTATGCTTTCGAACAACCAGATCTTGTGAGCACTGGCTCTCATGAGAACAGCAAGGGGGAACTCCTCTCCCATGATCCAATCACCTCCCACTAGGCCCCTCCTCCAATGATGGGGATTATAATTTAACATGAGATTTGGGCAAGGACACAGATGCAAACCGTACCATGATGTTTACTTTTGTTATTTGCTGACTATGAAAGGAACACATGGGCCTTGTAAAGAGACTTAACAAATGTACTGAATGTCCACTTTGGGCCAGGCTGGGCACTGAGGACACAGGGGAACTAAAACACAGTCCTTGTCACTTGGAAACTCACAGTCTGTTGGGAAAGAAAGATGCAGAAAGTATCTTCATTTCAGAAAAATATGGTAAATGTTTATGATGGGACTAAGTATGGGGGCTATGGGACCCAGAGGGCCCACGAGAGGGGGAGTGGGAGGGCTTCAAGGGGCTGGGATGCCTGAGCTGAGGCTCAAAGAAGTGAAGCAGGGAGGGAGAAGAGCATGTCATGGGGAGGAAACAGCATGGCTTGTGTGTGTGTTGGTGGGGCAGATCTGTTTGGATACAAATGCAAGGGAAGGCAGAAGGAGCCAGAGAAATTGGAGAGGCTGGTAGGGGTGAGAGGACCAGGTGGGGCCAGGTTAAGGAGCTTGAACTTTATTCTAGAGGCAGTTGGGAGCCATGGACAGGTTTTAAGCAAGGGAGTTTGGGTTTTAGGAGGAAAATGACAGTGGCAGTATTTCCAATAAGATTGTTATATCCCTTCTGATTTTTTTTAATTTTTTTGAAAAAGGGTCTCTGTTGCCCAGGCTGGAGTACAATGGGGGTAATCTCAGCTCACTGTAGCCTTGACCTCCCAGGCTCAAGTGATCTTCCCACCTCAGCCTCCCGAGGAGCTGCGACTACAGGCATGCACCAACATGCCCGGCTAGTTTTTAAATTTTTTTGTACAGATGAGGTCTCACTATGTTGCCAAGGCTGGTCTTGAACTCTTGGGCTCAAGCAATCCTCCCACCTCAGCCTCCCAAAGTGCTTGGATTACAGGCATAAGCTACCATGCCTGGCCCCTTCTGATTTTTTAGAACACTTTCAAACTGTTATCTCATTTGATCTTCATAACAACTTCTAGAGGTAGATAGAGCAGAGTTTATACCATTTTAGAAGTAAAATACTTTTTTTTTTTTTTTTTTTGAGACGGAGTCTCGCTCTGTCGCCCAGGCTGGAGTGCAGTGGCGCAATCTCGGCTCACTGCAAGCTCCGCCTCCTAGGTTCACGCCATTCTCCTGCCTCAGCCTCTCCAAGTAGCTGGGACTACAGGCGCCCGCCACCACGCCCGGCTAATTTTTTGTATTTTTTTAGTAGGGACAGGGTTTCACCGTGGTCTCGATCTCCTGACCTCGTGATCCGCCCGCCTCGGCCTCCCAAAGTGCTGGGATTACAGGCGTGAACCACTGCACCCGGCAGAAGTAAAATACTTGAGACTCAGCAGGATTGGGTTACAGCCCTGGGTAATATCAAGTAACAGCTAAGAGCTGAGCTCTGGGGCCAAACTGAAGTTCATGTCTCAGCTCTGCTACTAATCAACTGAGTGACCTTGGGCCTCTCTAGGCCTCAATGTCCTTATCTGCAAAATGGGCATAATTATAGTACCAGCATCGTAGGTCTGTCCATTTGTCACTCACCAAATATTTACTGAGTTCCCATTATATGTAGACACTGTGAAGGTGTCAGGGCTGCAGTCGGGAACAGGAGAGATAGGGTTACAGTCTTCATGGAGCTCATAGTCTACTAGAAAAAATAAACATCAACCAAATAATTGCACCGGGAGTCTCAAAGGCAAATTGCTGCTCAAACTGAGAACTTAATAAAGAAAATGAGCTGCCTGTGAGACATTAAGGAATAGGGGAGCCTGTGGCAAGCTGGAGAGGGCAATGCCTCACCCAAAGTAGCTCAGATTGAAAAATATCAAGCAAGGTGTCAAACAAAACAAGATCTCAGCCCTCATTCAGCATGAGGGCCACCAGTTTTCAGCCCTCGATGTACCTAGTTGTGATAAGTGGTCTGAAGAAAACTGCAGGTTGTGATGCAAAGATAGGGCTTGGAGGATGAGGAAGAGTGCCCAGGATGTGGATGGGGAGGGAGCACTCCTGCTAGAGGGAGGAGCACGTGCCAACCCCTAATCAGGGTGAGGCTTGGACCACTCAGCAAACAGAGAGAAGCCCAGGTATCCAGGACATAGTAAGGAAAGAGAAGCAAGGGATTAGGGGGACAGGTTGACAGAAGAGAGGCACGGGACTTCATTTTAAGGGCTATCAAAAGTCATGGAAGGGCTTCAAAATGAGTGCATGGTAAGTATATACCAATAATAGCAGATATATTATGTACAAAGCAACTCTAATAAATTGACTGATTTTAACATCACTCCCATCCAATAAAATAGGTTACCATCATTATGCCCATTTTACCAATGAAGAGGTTGAGACAGGGAAGTTAAGTGGTTGCTCAAGATCATGCAGCCAGTAGGTGGCAGGGCCAGGACTCAGACCGAAGAACATTCTGGCCCCAAAGCCTCTGCTCTTAATACTGTGCTGCCTCAGATGATCACACAAGATCAGACTGGCATCTTTAAAAGTTCATTCTGATTGCCAATGGGAGTGGTGGGGGCTGGGTGTGGAGAAGATGAAATAAGAGAAAGCATAGCTTGCTGCCTGCTGTTGGGAGCACCCGATCACATTAGATGAAATTATCCTTACCATTACAGCAAGACAATGATAAAGCCTGGCCTGGAATCCAGAGCCCCTGATGCCCAGCCTGGAGCAAAAGCATTTTTCCTTCCTGGCTCCTTTCAGTCCTCTTCCAGAAAGAAACTCACCTTTTAACTCTCTTACCCCAAGGACTCTGCCCGTCTAAGACTCCCATCAATGAAAATGCTGCCGTCTTTGATCCTGAACTGGTCATTGCCCACTGCTTCAAGCAGTTCAAGCAGAAGGACTTCCGCCTGCCTCAGACCCGCCGGCGAATCATCATGGTGCCTCAAAAGGAGGATCAGACGCCCATTAATCCTGCCTCCCAACCTCAGGCTCCCCCAAAGCCCATCCCCAGCTTCAAAGCTCTGGAAGCTAGAGATATCCAAGAGCAGCCAGAGGACAGGAAGACCTGGCTGAGCCGGAGGGCGAAGCTGCGGCAGGAGCTAGAGTCCTTTGGTGATGTAAAGAGGTGGCTGGAGAACAAGCCCAGCATCACGCCTTCAGAGGCCAAGGTCTTACACCTGATCCACGAGGAGCAGAGTGCCCAGCCAAATGCCTCCCAGGCAACTACCAGGACCACCAGGGTGAGCAGCCCCATTTGCCAGATGAAGACACCAAGGGTTTAGGGATGCATCATTATTTTATTCCCTTGGGTTAGGCTGGATAGGGATAGTTCACCCCATTTCACAGAGGAGCAAACAGAAGTCTTGAGAGGGAGGTGTATTAGTTATCTAGTTATCTATTGCTGCATAACAAACACCCCCAAATGACTGAAAGCAACAAATATTTATGATCACACACAGTTTCTAGAGTCAGGAATCGGGGAGTAGCTTTGCTGGGTCCCTCTGGCTCAGAGTCTCTCATGAGGTTGCAGTCAGGATGTTGGCCTGGGCCACAGTCATCTAAAGGCTTGACTGGGACAAAAGGATCTGCTTCCAAGCTGACTCACCCATGTGGCTATTGGCAGGAGGCCTCAGTTCCTCCCCACATGGACCTCTCCATAGGGCTGCTTGAGTGTCCTCACAGTATGGCTGCTGGCATCCCCCAGAGTGAAGGGTCCAAAAAAGAGAGCAAGACAGAGGCTGCAATGCCCTTTCGGACCTAGCTTCCGAAGGCCTCAGTTTCAGAAGTTTTACACTATCACTTCCACCACATTCTCTCTGTCAGAAGTGAGTGCCTGAGTACTGCCCATGCTGAAGACGGAAAGAAGACTCCATCTTAGAAAGGAGGGAAGCAGAAGAATTTGTGGACATACCTTAAAATCACCCCAGAAGGGACCATTCCTGGCAGTCCATCTTATGGGGTATTTGTAATATACCCATTGTTCATTCATTTGTTCATTGACACATGTTTGCTGAGGGTTCCATGTAGCAAGCAGGTGCTCACAGCGCTATTGTGAGGATGACGATTGTGAGGTTGGGAGGAAAAGGAGGATCCCTCTTTTACAAATGTGGAAATAGATGCTCAGTGAGGCCAACATTTATCCAAACATATAGCGATAGTAAGTGATAAGGGTACTACCAACTCCTTCTCTCTCTGTGACATTTCCTTGGGATAAGAGGTCAGATAAGTTGGGTTTAAACATAGCTCTGCTACTTCCTACCTGTACCATTTGGGTCTCAGTTTTCTCATCTATAAAATGGAGATAACCATTGTTCCTACCTCCTGGGGTCGCTATGATGTCTAAATGGATTCATTTATATAAGGTGCCTAGGACGCTATTGGGCACATAGTGAGCACTCAAACATGATTTCCATCTGTATTATTATTGTAATCTCACAAGTGTCCATTGGGTTGGTTGGCCCAGAAACTTCAGGGTCAGTCCTTGCTGTTATTATAGCCAAAATCCTAATTTCATAGGTCTAACACACCCTCTTCTTCCAGCAGCATAGTGTCTAAGAATAAGAACTAGACCTGGGTTAGAAATGCAGCTGTACTGCTTACCTGCCGTGTGGCATTGGGAAAACCCTTCACATCTCTGAGCCTGATTCCTTATTGTGAATTAGATAATACCTCATACCTAATTCATAGGATCATTTATTCCTTCAGCAAACAATTACTGCCTGTCTTCCTACGGCCTGGGCTTTGTTCAGTATAAAGGTGGGAGATGGGGATACACTGTAAATAAGACATGGTCTTACTTCCAGGGTGTCTTAGCCTGGCTTCTCTTGCTATCACAGAAGACCTGATACTGGGTAATTTATAAAGAAAAGAAATTTTTTTGGCTCACGTTCCTAGAGGCTGAAAGTCCTATGAGGTTGCAGCCAGGATGTTGGCCTGGGCCACAGTCATCTGAATACTTGACTGGTCGGCCTCTAGGGAGGGCCTCGTGCTGCATCCTAATCCTGCATGATGGAAGGCATCTCAGGGTGAGGGGGTGCACGAGAGGGAGCCAAACTGGCTTTTCTAGCAGATCCCACTCATGATAACGAACCCTCTTCCAGGATAACCAATTAATCCTTAGCCCATTAATCCATAAATGAATTAATGGATTCATGAGAGCAGACCCCTCATGACCCAATCACCTCTTAAAGGCCCCACCTCTTAATACCATTGTATTGATAACAGTATTAAGTTGTTTCTGACCCAGCCCATCTGTGGGTCATCAAAAGATGCTGTGTTTCTAACGAGCTCCTGGTGATGCCTGTGGTACTGGTCCACGGACCACACTTTTACTTTCGCTAGCTATTTAATAATATAAATTAATTATAAATGTAAAAATCCAGTCCCTCAATCACACCAGCCACATTTTGAGTGCTCAATAGTCACATGTGCCAAGTGTCTTAACAAAAGTCATGTTCAGTTTAAACATGTGTTTTGGAGGGGACAAACATTAAGCCTTAACACAAGGTGTTCACATGTTAGTGGGGGAGGCAGACACATCGGAGTAATGGCTCTACAGTTTGCTACAGGCCATTAACAGAGGTGGGTCTCTATTATAATAAGCACCCCAGGAGGAGCACAGAGGAACAATACCCTAGGGAATGGGAAGGCCCTTTGTAAACTGTCCAGTGCTGCACCAAAGTAGAGGATTATCATCATTACAAAATATGCCCTTTCACCTGGAATTGGAGGAGGAGGATTTGGACAGATAGAGAAAGAGAGAAAAGTCTTCCAGGCAGGAGGCCTATAGCAGATGCAAAGGCTGGGGGCGGGGATGGGGGGTCTCCACCTGGCTCCAGGGAAGGGTATAGGTTTTGGTGCACTGAGAGACCAGACCAGTGGGATTACAGATACTGACTTGTTTGACAGGAGAGATGTGGATAAGAATGAAATTTTAGTTCCTATGTTGTCCAAGCCTTGTGTTTTTCAGATGAGAAAACCAAGGCTCAGAGAAGCAAAGTCTCCCAGGCATTTTGTGGCCAAACATAGTTGCCCTGAACCCAGTGCCCTTTGTACTCTATCCTGCTATTTAGAGCTGCTTGGCCTCTCCTTAGTCCCTAACTCTGGGGACTGCATCCCCCTGGCCTGTCTCCCTTGAGCTCTCTCCTCTGCCCTACCCTCTCGCCTCTTCCAGAAGAAAGCCCCCCAGCTCTCCCGGCTGTCCCGCGAGATGGTGCCCCAGCTCCAGCTGCCCAAGCCCCCTGCCCTGTCGGTCATGTACTCCTACCTGCATAGCCGCAAGGTCAAGATCCTGGAGATATTTCACAAGGTGGGCCAGGGTGAGAACGAGAGAATCACCAGGGAGGAGTTCATCGCGGCTGTAAAGGCAGTAAGTGCCACCTGCTTTCTCTGGAAGGGCCTAAGTGGGCAGGATGTCCATGTACTCCCTCTTTGCCGCCCCCCCGCAACCCCCCGCCCCGCCAGGTTCTGGTTCAACTGAGAAGTAGACACAAGGAGTGCAGACTGTCAGCCTTATTACTTATAAAGCCAGATTGGAAAATATGGATTAATTTGTGGCCAAATCAGATCCTTAAAATCTGCCCCGCACCAATCTGACCTTGAAAACCCCCACCTGAGTGGAAAGTCTGTGGAGTCAACCTCATAACCAGCCAGCTACCTTGGGGGATCCCTGTCTTGCACAGCAGACCCCAAAACTGAGATCAGAGAAAGCTGGTAGGGTGTCTCCAACTGTCACTGGCATATAAGTTACATGGGGGTCCTGTCGAAATGCAGCTTCTGACCCAGCACATCTGTGGGTCATCAAAAGATGCTGTATTTCTAACGAACTCCTGGTGATGCCTGTAGTACTGGTCCATGGACCACACTTTTACTTTCACTGACTATTTATTAATGTACATCAATTATAAATTTAAAAATCCAGTCTGTCAATCATACCAGCCACACATTTTGAGTGCTCAGTACTCACATGTGGCAAGTAGCTCCTCTACTGGACCGCACAGATGTGGAACATTTCCGTCATCATGGAAAGTTGTATCGGCCTAGCAGACGTCTGCAAACTGTGGCTCACGAGACAAGTCCAGCCTGCTTCCTGTTTTTTAAATGAAGTTTTATTGGAACACAGCCACACTCATTCATCCTTGAATTGTCTATGGCTGCTTTCACGCTACAATGGCAGAGTTGAGCAGTATGACACAGACCATATGGCTAGCCAAACCTAAAATATTTACTATCTGAGGTTTTTTTGTTTTTTTTTTTTGAGATGGAGTCTCACTCTGTCACCAGGCTGGAGTGCAGTGGTGCGATCTTGGCTCACTGCAACCTCCGCCTCCCAGGTTCAAGCGATTTTCCTGCCTCAGACTCCCAAGTAGCTGGGACTATAGGCCATGTACCACCACGCCCAGCTAATTTTTGTATTTTCAGCAGAGAAGGAGTTTCACCATGTTGGCCAGGATGGTCTTGATCTCTTGACGTTGTGCTCCACCTGCCTCAGCCTCCCAAAGTGCTGGGATTACAGGCATGAGCCACTGTGCCTGGCCCTATCTGACTTTTTATAGAAAAAAGCTTGCTAACTTGCTAACCCTACTCTAGATGAATTATGTTTTTATATATTTTGAATGCAAGATACTTTACCCTGGCTTGATGGCTCATGCCTGTAATCCCCCAACACTTTGGAAGGCCAAAGCAAGAAGATTGCTTGAGGCCAAGAGCTTGAGATCAGCCTGGGTAACGTAGTGAGACCCCCATCTCTACAAAAAATTAAAAAACTTAGCCCAGTGTGCTGGCACAGCTACATGGGAGGGTCAGATGGGAGGATCACTTGAGCCCAGGAGTTAGAGGCTGCAGTGAGCTATGATCACACCACTACACTCCAGCCTGGGTGACAGAGCAAGATCTCGACCTAAAAGAAACCCAAACAACAACAACAAATACCTTATACAACTTTAGGAAGTTGACTGTGATGTCTTTCGTGATTTTAAATTATTATCAGTTTTCTCACACATGTTTTATGATATGTAATTATCTCAACAACATTTCAAAGCATTTAAAGATAATGGTCTTTAATCTCCATAACCAAAAAGTTAAATATTACATTCTTTAGCACCAGGAGAGTTCCTTTTTTTGTGTTTTTTTTGTTTTGTTTTGTTTTGTTTTTTGAGACGGATCTTCGTTCTTGTTGCCCAGGCTGCAGTGCAATGGCACAGTCTTGGGTCACTGCAACCTCCCTCTCCCTGGTTCAAGGGATTCTCCTGCCTCAGCCTCCCGGGTGCTGGGATTACAGGCGTGTGTCCCCATGCCTGGCTAATTTTGTGTTTTTAGTAGAGATGGGGCTTCACCACGGTGGCCAGTCTGGTCTCGAACTCCTGGCCTCAGGCATTCCACCCACCTGGGCCTCCTAAAGTGCTGGGATTACAAGCGTGAGCCACAATGCCCAGCCAGCACCAGGAGAGTTCTGATCTTACTTAGTTCTGATCAAGTTAGTTCTGATCAAGGCTAGGCGCAGTGGCTCATGTCTGTTTACCCAGCACTTTGGGAGGCCCAACCAGGAGGATCACTTGAGGCCAGGAGTTTGAGTAAAGTTCAGTGAACAATGACTATTGTCTAAAGAAACTGAAGAACAAAATCATATTTCCTTTAAAACTTTTCTTCTTGAATATCCAATGTTGCTGGCAAGCATTATACACCTCCAGAGTTGCTCATTGTCCTTAAAAGAGTGAGGTGTATAGTATTCTTGATCCCATTTTCCAGGAATTAAGGGAGATTTATGTGTTACTTGCGTATAGGGATCATCCACATGTGAAATCATGCTTCATATCCAGCATGGTAGATGCTGCCATTGAGACTGGTAGGAAGTGGGGTGGGACCCTAGAGGAAGAAGTAACCCACTCTATAAAGATGGTGACATCTGGACTGGACTTTGAAGGAGGGATAGGAGTTTTTCAGGCAGAGAAGGAGAACTGCCTAAGCAAGGCAAAGGTAAGAAAGTGCAGAGTTCATTCAAGGACCGGGAAAGGGCTCTGAGCTCCTGCAGCAGGGACCTTGAGTATAGTAGGGAGTGGTTGAGGATGAAACTGGAAGCAGGATGGGGGCCTGAGGAGGCTGGTAAGGCCTTGGCCATCAGAGCAGGATGTTTGGATGGGAGCCTGCTAGTCTCAAGGCCTTCTCTCTCCTCAGGTCGGAGTCCCTCTGAAGAACCAAGAAGTGGAGGATATAGTGATCTACCTCAGCTCTCTTGGGAAGCACAACACCATCACCATGGGTATCCTGGCCAATACCTACAAGCAGTGGTCTATGGCTCAGCAAAGGAGCAGGCTGGCCACTGCAAGGGAGCGTGCGTACCCCTCCCCATCCTGTGCCTCCACCTCCCCGTCCTGAGAGCGAGCCTGGTGCAGGCAGCCTTGGCCTCTCCTCCAAACTCACTTCCTCAGTGTGTTCCCCAGTTCTGGCTGACTGTGGTTTGGCCAAGCCTCTGGAAATTTTCAGGCCCAGAGATTAACTAAGGAATAGATATTCCCTTGAGTGCCCAGCTACCACTGTGTCCATTCAAAGACAAATGAGGCCCAGCCCTTGTTCTTAGAGGAGGATACTCAGCCCACCAGAGCCCACCTGAGAGGCTGAGAACTGACCCAAATGGCAAGCCTTTCCAGAGACATTTATGTATGTGTGGGTTCAAGGCCTCCTCACTATTAATCCATAGCTTATTGATAAAATTCTTGTTCAGAACCAGAATTAGCACATGTTTACAGTTTACTGGAAAGTATATTTTGGTATTCTGCTATCAGGGGTATTATGGCAGGGTTGCTGTCAACAGTTGTAAAGGTTGTGCATGGCTCAAGTTCCATTTGCCAAGCAATACACTTGTGGGGCCACATCTGTCCAGACAAGGCACAGAGGCAAATTAGAAATGGACTTGCTAACGCTCTGGCTATGAATTTACTCTACAACACAAAGGTGTATTTTATAATATTACTTTATATCTTAGTACCATTCTTGTAGTAAACAAACAAACAAACAAAAAAGAACAATTACAACCATCCACCCATTCCAGCACCCTTCCCAAACATAGCCACAGCTTTGTTTTTCTAAATGAAACAAATCTTGCTCTGTTCCCATCCACCAGGTTGTCAGGAACTTAATCTCATGCATGTTTGGGGCCTCCTTGTCCTCCCTGAGTCACACAGGAGCCCTGGAGGAGGCAGTGGAGGGGTTTCCTAACAATGGTAAAGATCTGGGGTGAGGCCGTTGGAGTTTACAGTCACACCAAGAGGAGTTACTCAGCATCCTCATTGGAGTGGCTCATTTGGGGACAGCAGGCAGCTCAGAGCATCCATTCCTCAGTCCTCCAGGAGATTTTCAATGTCCAGTCTCAACCAGCTGCCCTGCAGAGAAACTATCACCTCCCAAACAGGGTCTCTGCCTCTCTCAGAGCTCAGGGAACCTCAGCACCCCAACAGTCGCCTCCTGCATGTGTCACCACCCCAACAGTAGTAATCTCCTTTATGTCCAGCACATTTTTAAGGTCGCCTCAAGTTGGGCTGCTTTCCCTCTGATACTCTTTGTGCCTTTTTGTTATAAATTACCAAGCTCATCGCTATCTGTGTAGCTGGCTGCGAGTCATTTGAATGACCACAGTGTGCTGTGATGCATATTCGCAGCAGAGATATTTTGGGGCCTGTTATTTCCCAGTAAGTAAACACAAAGCCAAGCAGCAGACCTTTGCTCTAATGGTGCTATTTTGGCATCATCACTGAGTTCTTTTTCCCTGGTGAGCAGCAGTGGGTAAGATAGGTAGACTGGGGCGTGTAAGAATTAAAGAAAGAGGAAAGAAACAGGAAAGGTGGCTTAATAGTCAAGGACAGGTTTATTTTTTTATTTTTATTTTTTTATTATTATTTTTTTTTGAGACGGAGTCTTGCTCTGTCGCCCAGGCTGGAGTGCAGTGGCGCAATCTCGGCTCACTGCAAGCTCCGCCTCCTGGGTTCACGCCATTCTCCTGCCTCAGCCTCTCCGAGTAGCTGGGACTACAGGCGCCCGCCACCACGCCCGGCTAAATTTTTTGTATTTTTTAGTAGAGATGGGGTTTCACCGTGGTCTCAATCTCCTGACCTCGTGATCCGCCCGCCTCGGCCTCCCAAAGTGCTGGGATTACAAGCGTGAGCCACCGCGCCCGGCCAGGACAGGTTTATTTTAGAGAAAACAAATCTGAGAGGGGCTGCTGGCCGAGTTAGGTCAGAGCCACACTCTCTTACAGACTAAGAGTTTTTAAGGATTCAGGGTGGGAGAGTTTATCAGAGGCTTGGACTGCTTCTGTGTCTCTTTGTTGTGTTTATCTGGGAGGCAGAGTTGTGTGTCTGTTTCCATACATCTTTCTGCAGCTGCAGGCATATCCCCCAATTCTGCTTTTAGCTTCCCTATCTTAGTGCACCTGAAGGGAAAAGAATGTGCTTATTAAGGCCCACTGTTTTACTGGGGCCCATTGTATGAGGGTGAAGTTTGGCAGTCACCCAAGAGACTTTCCCCCCACCTCCCTCTGTGCCTGAGCTGTCTTATCTGTGTTTTACTGTCTGCTCTTTCTGGCTGCTTATAGTTAGAAGAGAAGTGATTTCCTTGAAATGCATGAGGCTAGAAAGGAAGCTGGAACTTGAAGTGGCGGTGTTTGTCCCAGACGACGGTGCTCCTGCTCTGTCAGGGTGTCTCTCACTTTGTCTAAAGAGGCAAGAGTTTGAGCATCTTGGCAGGGGTGCCTTCTTCCAGTAGTTCTTCTTGCAGTAGCTCTTCTTCATTCTTGCAGAATGATCTCAGTTTATCCTTTATGTCCTCAGAGGTCAGGATTGCTATTCCTGCTTTACGAGGAGGAAGCTGGAGCTTAGAAAGGCTGAGCCACTGTTCACAGCCTCAATAGAAGGTGGTAAGGTCAGGATATTATTTCAGCTTGAGACAATGAAAGTCTGAACCGGGGCAGGGACAATGGGATTCTTTCATTCATTGGAATCTTTGTTGAGCAACTACTATGTGCCACTTCTAGAAACTGCAAACACAGCAGTGGGCCAGCCAAAGCCCCAGCTTTCGATGAGCTTGCACCTAAAGGGCTGGTGCTCAGGGAAGGCCTCTCTGAGAAGCAGACATTGGAGCCAACATCTGAGTGATTGACAGGAACTAGTCTTGGGGGAAGCACAATCTAGGCAGATAGAACTGTGAAGGCAAAGGCCCTGGGGTAGGAAAGCTTGCAAGAGACAGAAGGTGGTCAGGGTGGCTGGGTGGAATGGGTGAAGGGTGAATGGTACGCCATGGACCAGGTGGGAAGGCAGCTGAGGCCAGATGGTGCAGCAGGGCCTTGTAGCCCAGGGAAAGGACTCTGGGTTTTGGTCTAAGTGCTGTGGGAAGCCAAGGGAATGAGGCAATCTGGTCTGTCTGTCTATCTATCTATCTATCTATCTATCTATCTATCTATCTATCTATCCATCCATCCACACATATCCAACATAAGGAGACCCACGCAATGGGGTCTCCTTATGTTGCCCGGGCTGGAGTGAAGTGGCTATTCACGGGTATGATCATAGCTTACTGCAGCCTTGAATTCCTGGGCATAAGCAATCCTCCCACTTTAGCCTCCTGAGTAGCTAGAACCACAGGCGTGCCACTGCACCCTGCTTTATATATGTATATATATATTTTTTGGGGTGGGGGGATGGAGTCTTGCTCTGTCATCCAGGCTAGAGTGCAGTGGTGTGATCTCTTCTCACTGCAACCTCCACCTCCTGGGTTCAAGTAATTCTCCTGTCTCAGCCTCCCAAGTAACTACTACAGGTGCACACCACTGCACCCGGCTAATTTTTGTATTTTTAGTAGAGACGGGGTTTCACCATATTGGTTAGGCTGGTCTCGAACTACTGACCTCAGCCGATCCACTCGCCTCAGCCTCCCAAAGTATCCTGCTCTATATTTTTTGTTTGTTTGTTTTTGAGACGGAGTCTCGCTCTGTCGCCCAGGCTGGAGTGCAGTGGCACGATCTCGGCTCACTGCAACCTCCAGGTCCCAGGTTAAAGCAGTTCTCCTGCCTCAGCCTCCCGAATAGCTGGGACTACAGGCACGTGCCACCACGCCCAGCTAATTTTTTGTATTTTTAGTAGAGTCGGGGTTTCACAGTGTTAGCCAGGATGGTCTCGATCTCCTGACTTCACGATCCGCCCTCCTCGGCCTCCCAAAGTGCTGGGATTACTGGCGTGAGCCACCGCACCTGGCCATACGCTATATTTTTTAAAGATCCTATTTGCTGCTTGGTGAGACAGGGTGACAGGGTGAGAATGGCAGCCAGAGGGCTGGGGTTGGTACAGTAAGGGACGCCGTTAGTGGAGATGGAGAGGAGGGCCACATCTAAGGTACAGCTTAGGTGGCTTAGGTGGGCACTGCCCAGATGTGTGGGAAGGGAGTGGAGGGGTGGCCTGGTGCCTGTTGGGTGACACTGGATAACTGCTTGGCAGGTTCCATGGCTGGGCACCCTCTTAGTCCCTCCTTCCTTCATCTCTTCCCTCCGACTCTAGGTTGTATCTTGGCCAAGCACAGAGATTCCCTGAAAGGTCCGCTCAAGAAGCAGGAGGTGGATTCAGCCCCACAGCTTCCCAAAGTGGACCTGCTGACGGTGCCTGCAGTCGACACGCAGAGGGAGGCGCGGCCCATGACCCTGGAGGAGATGGAGGAAGTGGGCAAGCGGTACCGCCAGCGGCAGCGACAGCACAAGGTACCTCGCCAGCCCAAGGAGGGCATGCGGCTTGGAGACTGGAGCAGCTGGGGTTCAGATCACCACAGCAGCACCACCCGCTGGCTGCAGAACCCTGAGGAGGGGGGTCTTCACCTCTACAACCACCCGTTCTTCACGTCCCTCATCTGTAAAATAAGAACAATACCTGCCTCCTGAGGTTTTTGTAAAATGTAGTAAGATCCTGTTTCTGAAACTATCACGTCCCCCTCTCCCTATTCTTTAATTATGACTTTTCATCCTTAGACCAGGCCTGCATTTTCATCACAGCTGGAATCCAGGCACCTGGCACAGGGCCTGGCACTGGGTAGACCCTCCAGAAATACATGGCAAGTGAAGGAAGGATTGATTGCATGAATTAGCTTGTCCAGTAAACATTTATTGAGAGCCTACCATGTGCCAGGCACTCTTCTGGGTGTTGTAGTAAGCATAACAGTCCCTGCCCCTAGGAAGCTGACAGTCTGGTAAGGGAGGCAGACAACATCAATACAATACTACATATAAATATTCATATATAATATAGGCTGGGGGTGGTGTCTTGCACCTGTAAGCCCAGCGCTTTGAGAGGCCAAGGTAGGAGGACTGCTTAAGCCCAGGAGTTCGAGGCCCATCCTAGGCAACATAGGGAGATCCTGTCTCTACAAAAAATTTAAGAAGTTAGCCTGGTGTGATGGCATGTGCCTGTGGTCCCAGCTACTCAGGAGGCTGAGGTGAGAGGACTGCCTGAGCCCAGGAGGTTGAGACTGCAGTGAGCTAAGATCGCACCACTGCACTCCAGCCTAGGGGAAAGAGCAAGATCTTGTCTCAAAAAAAAAAAAAAAATTATATACAGGCCAGGTGCAGTGGCTCATGCCTGTAATCCTAGCACTTTGGGAGGCCAAAGTAGGAGGATCACTCAAGACCAGGAGTTTGAGACCAGCCTGGGCAACACAGCAAGGCCCCGTCTCTACACAAAATTTTTAAAAAATTAGCCAGCATGGCGGTGTGTGCCTGTGGCTCCACCTACTGAAGAGGCTGAGGCCAGAGGATGGCTTGAACCTGGGAGGTCAAGGCTGCAGTGAGCTATTACTGCACAGTGTACCCCAGCCCAGGCTACAGAGTGAGACCGTGTCTCTAAAAAAAAAAAAATTAATAAATACAAATATATATATATAATTAAAAATACATATTTGTATTTATACCTATAATATTTGTATTTGTACATATAATAAAATGGCAGATATTGCTAAGTGCTATATCTACTAAGATTTGATTCAGTTGCATGACAAGAAAACCCAAAATGTTTGAGCAGGGACCAGCAAAGTTCCCCTGTAAAGGGCCAGATAGTAAACATTTTAGGCCTGGTGAGCCATATGCTGTCTGTCGCAACTACTCAGCTCTGCTGTTGCAGCAGGAAAGCAGCCACAGACAGCACCTTAACAAATGAGTGTGGCTGTGCTCTAACAAAACTTTATTTATAAAAACAGCTGGTGGGCCAGATTTGGCCCATAGGCTAGGCTTTGCTGATTCTGGTGTTAGAAGCTTTAAAAAATAAGGTTTTTTTTTCCTTGTTAAAAAACAAGGTGGTGGCAGCCAACAAAAGCAGCTACCTGCTCCGCCAGCCTCCTCCTATCTTAGCTCATGGCTTTCACCTCAAGGTCACAGATGGCTGCTCCTAATTTAAATGTCACTTTTCTTTTATTCTCTTTTCTGTTTTCTCCCTTCTCTTCTCTTCTCTTCTCTTCTTTTCTTTTTTTTGAGACAGTCTCACTCTACTGCCCTGGCTGGAGTGCAGTGGCTTGATCTTGGCTCACTGCAGCCTCAACTTCCCAGGCTCAAGCCATCCTTCCACCTCAGCCTCCTGAGAAGCTGGGACTACAGGTATGCGCCACCATGCCCAGCTAATTTTTTTGTAGAGACAGGGTTTTGGCATGTTGCCCAGGCTGATCTCGGACTCTTGGGCTCAAGTTATCCTCCTGCCTTGGCCTCCCGAAGTGCTGGGATGACAGGTGTGAGCCACCTTGTGGCCCCACAAATGTCATTTTTCAATAGGATGCCTCTAGGGCATGTGTACTGTGTTTTACCGTATATGTTACACAATCATGTGTGCACACCTGCACACTCGTCTACAGGGCTGTGACTTCAGAACCTGAGCTTCCAAACCTGAAGTCTTCACTGACTTCAGAACCGGAACTGCAGCCCCACTGGACGTTGGTTGCCATCACCCCTCATGGGGACCTCGCAGGGGAGAGGTCAATGAGGCACTGCATCTGCCTTCTTCTGGCCAGGAGGAGGGACACAGGCAAGAGAAGGGTGAGCCCCTTTCTGCTTCCTTCGCAGCTCACGATCCCCTCCATCCAGTACACGGAGCAGTGCCGCCTGGTGCGCTGTGGGAATCGGCACTTTGATGAGCACTGCCTCCCGTCCACCATCCACGGGGATATGAGGGAGCTCATTGACTTGGCCCGCAGGAACAACTTTCTGGTCTACCTGCAATGCTGGAAGCTCTGTGAGTCCTATGGCCTCCCGCTGACGGAGGACATCCTCATGAAAGGTAAGGGCCTCGGTGCCTGGCCCTAGGAAGATGCCAAGGGAACCCCAGAGCTGGGGCAAGGGTGATGCCACCCAAGGCACCCATGCAGCCATTCAAGCCACTGTAGTCTCTGGTGGGGACATTGGGAATAAGACGGAGTTGGGGAGTGGAGGAGAAGAGGAGTAGCCCAGTCTGTTTTGCTGCTAGATGGGATTTCTAGAACACGAGGCTTGGAGGTCTAGGTTCCACAAGTGAGATTTGGGGGTCTGGATTCTGGAACCCTGAGCTTGGTGGACCAAAAGCTCATTCTACAGTAGAAAGCTCCAAGGACAGGAGTTCCAAGTGAGAAAGCCCTGAGGTTGAATATAAAGGAAGAGTTGCAATACTGAAGAGGGAGATTTGATAGAAATGATAACTGCTATCAAAACAAAGCCTTTCTCTAGGCCAGGCTGTTGCTTGGTTCTTCCGCAACAAGCAGTGGGGTGCGAAAGCACCTGGAAACAGGACCTGCTGAAGCCCTTTGAGCAGAAAGCGCACAGACCCAACCCTGAGATCTCCACACTGCTTCTGCCCTCTGCTTGGGTGGAAAACACGTTTTCATACACCCAAGCTGGTCTGAGCCCACTGTGTCTCTGGGGGGTGAGCACTTCTAATATGTGGGAGTGGAGAAGGGCCCAGCCCCGAGATGACAATTTAGCAATGCCTGCATTCCAAACTCGCGAATTGGTGAATGTATAAATTTGTTTTGTTTTGAAACGGAGTCTCACTCTGTCGCCCAGGCTGGAATGTAGTGGTGTGATCGCGGCTCACTGCAAGCTCTGCCTCCCAGGTTCAAGCAATTCTCCTGCCTTGGTCTCCTGAGTAGCTGGGACTAAAGGTGTGCACCACCACGCACAGCTAATTTTTGTATTTTTAGTAGAGATGGGGTTTCACCATGTTGGCCAGGCCGGTCTTGAACTCCTGACCTCAGGTGATCCACCTGCCTTGGCCTCCCAAAGTGCTGGGATGACAGGCATGAGCCACCGTGCCTGGCCTGGTGAATGTATAAATTTAATGGGCAGGATCTTCTCTGTGCTTTAAAAACATGAAGGAGCAAGCTGCACTTGGGGGCAGAGGTTTTCTCCTAGGAACCTCTGCCTAGAAAGGAACTTCGGCCATACTGGGAAATGTAGCTTTCTGAGAAAGGAACATGTCACACAGGCAGTGGTGTGACTTATGTGAGAACTCGACTTTACAGTCACAATTGATTATTACCATCTTTTTCCCGAGAGGGAGAGAAACAAGCACTAAATTCATAGGGCCCTGGGTCTTCTTAGATTCGTTTGCTAGGGCTCCTATAACAAAATACCAGTCTGTGGACTGGGCGGCTTCCACAACAGGAATTTACTTTTCACTGTTTTGTAGGCTGGAGGTCCCAGATCAAGGTGCCAGCAGGGCTGGTTTCCAAGGCCTCTCTCCTTGGCTGGCAGATGGCTGCCTCCTTGCTACCTCCACACAGTTTTTTCTCTGCACATGCACACCTGTTGTCTCTCTTGTGTGTCTACATTTTCTCTCATAAAGACACCAGTCAAATTGGATTAGGACCCACCCATGGACAGCCTCGTTTTAGCTTGATCATCTCCTTCAAGACTTTATCTCCAGGCTGGGCACAGTGGCTCACCCCAGTAATTCCAGTACTTTGGGAGGCCAAGGCGGTAGGACAGCTTGATCCCAGGAGTTCAAGGCTGTAGTGAGTTATGATCATACCACTGTACTCCAGTCTGAGTGACAGAGCAAGACCCTGTCTAAAAAAAAACAAAACAAAACACCAAAATCTCCAAATAAAGTCACATCCTTTTTTTCCCCCCCTCAACGGTCACATTCTAGCAGGGGGCAGTGGCTCATGCCTATAATCCTAGCACTTTGGGAGGCCGAGGTGGGTGGATTGCTTGAGCCCAGGAGTTCGAGAACAGCTTCAGCAACATGGCAAAACCCCATCTCTACAAAAAATACAAACATTCATCAGGCATGGTGGCATGTGCCTGTAATCTCAGCTACTCAGGAGGCTGAGATAGGAGGATCGCTTGAGCCCAGGAGGTCGAAGTTGCAGTGAGCCAAGATCGCACCACTGCACTCCAGCCTAGGCAACAGAGCGAGACCATTTCTCATTCTCTCTCTCTCTCATACACACACACGTGCACACACACGTCACATTCTAAGGTACTAAGGATTAGAATTACAACATATGAATTTTGGGGAGACACAATTTGGCCCATAACAAGTGTATACAGGGGAATGTGGTCAGAGGCTCTCTGGAACACAGGCAAGCAACTTCAGTGGTCATTGTCTCCCACGCATGCTGCCTGGGCTGGGAAGGCAGAGACAGAAAGAGATCCTACAGTTCTGGATGCTGACTTTTCACCAAAACATCCCTCCTTCCTTCCTTGGGGAACCTCACCTTTCCGGATTATTTACACCATGGTCTTATGCAGTGGTGGAGATGCAGCTCTGTCTTCTAAAATGCAGGCCAGCTTGCCATGTGCCCTGGACTGCTCCTCTGGGTTAGGTCTTCCCCTGTGTGCCTCCTTTGTCTGTTCCCACCAGAACATCGAGCCACTTTTTTTTTTTTTTTTTTTTTTTTAAGAGATGGGGTCTTGCTTTGTTGCCTAGGCTAATCTCGAACTCCTGGGCTCAAGCGATCTTCCCACTTCACCCTCCCAAAGTACTGGGATTACAGGCATGAGCCACTGCACCAAACCCTGGCTTTTGCTAGCTGCTGGGTTCCTACATGAGTGAGCTTTACCTGTCTAAAGGATCTCACGTTCATGGGCACACAGGAGCATCCTGTGGGTGGGACTAGGCCCAAATCCATCTCTGACCACTGTCTTGGCCACTTGCTGTTCGGTATCTTTATGACAGATGCCTAATCTCCTGTAGGCAGAGAGGCTCAAATATTAAGACTTCCAGCTCTGTGTTCCAGACTAGACCTTGGTGGCTCAGACTCCAGGCTTCAAGCTCAGGAGCCAGAATTCTAAACAAGGTCTCCCCCTCCCCTGTGAATATAGCTGTATTGGCTTTCCACCCTGGTTTTGGCGATAATACTTGCTCATTTGAATTTTTTGAAAACATAAAAATCAAAATCCCCCCAGCCTGAGTTGGCCGTTGTGAATATTTTAGTGACCATCCTTTCACAAATCTCGTTTGCTTTTCCATTTACAGAAAATTATTTATATAACTCATTTTTAAATCATACTTTAAAAAATCGTGTACCTTTTGAAAATATTAATGTTACATATCTCCCCCTTCCCTCTCCTTCCTTCTCACCTCCACAGCCCCTTCCCAACCCCCAAATAACCAACATTAACTAGCTGGAGTGTAACTTCCATCACTTTTTCTAGAACATGAGCTTTCATGTGTTGCCATCTTAAGACAAGCACTGCTCAATGGTTGTAGAAGGTGGAGACCCTGGCTCAGTATTTTTTTTATATTCAGCATGTCTGAGAAAACTCTCCCAAGGATCTCCATGAGATTAATTCAAGACAAGGAGAAAACTGCCGCCAAACAAATCCAAGCGGGCTGGGCACAGTGGCTTGTGCCGTAATCCCAGCAGTTTGGGAGGCTGGGGTAGGTAGGATGGCTTGAGCCCAGGAGTTCCAGACCAGCCTGGGTAATATAGCAAGACCCCATCTCTACTAAAAATTTAAGAAATCAGCCAGGCATGGTGGTGCATGCCTGTGGCCCTGCCTAGTCGGGAGGCTAAGGTAGGAGGGTCGCTTAAGCCCAGGAAGTTGAGGCTGCAGTGAGCCATGATCTGTACTTTAGCCTGGGTGACAGAGTGAGACCTTGCCTCAGAAAAACAAAACAAAACAGAAAATAGGTCTAAGTTAACCTCGTCAAGTCTTGGTCAAATCCTCCTGCCTCCTGGGACAGCTCAGATCTCGTTGCACCGGGGCCTTGGGGGCTTTGTTGACCTGGTTATAAACAAGCCCCCCTCGTCTGTAGTCCCCTGAGCCATATTGTCCCAAGGCCCCTTTCCTGGCATCACAGTACAGCTATATGCATGTCACCACTGGGGCCCCCTGCAGTATTTTTGCAACTTCCAGTGAATCTACAACTATTCAACAATAAAAAGTTACTATATAGATAAGAAGAAAACATCTTAAAAATGTGAATTAAAAAAAAAAAAAAAACACCTCCACTGACCCCAGAGGCTTAGGGAGGGATGGGCGGTCTGGGTTGATGGCTGCAGATGTTTCTCTTGCTGTCCACAGCCTTGCTGTACCCAGGAGACAAGATCATTTTCCAGATGGACAAAGTGTGCCCCATCCGGCAGCCGGGAGGCTACTACTCTGACTGGAAGGTCTTTTCTCCCAATCTGGCTCTGCTCCGGTCCCAGGGCCCCGGCAAGTCTAAGAGGACTGACAAGCTGAGTTTCAGACCCCCTTTCTCCCTGCCTTGGTCTCCTGCTCCATTGCTACCCCTTCAGTGCAGAGGCTGGAGGCTGGAGTACCTGGGGCGCCATGCTGTGCTCGTGTCTGCATCCTAGGGCAGCATCCCCCAACCTGACTGCTCACTGCAGACTGGCCAGTCCCAGGTCACCGTTGGCGCATGTCTCAGGATCACAGCCTGCTGGCCTCAGCTCCCACACGGCTACCCTCCTGACCCCAGTCCTGCCCAATCACAAGGTTTCTGGAAAAGATGAAAAGGAGAGCCTTCTTAGAGAACAGGGCTGGAGTGAGGGCCTTCACAAATCCCCAGCCAGGTGTCAGGGCCCTGCAGAGAATAGGGGGCAGCCCTTTCTCTGCCCTGCCACCTTGCAGTGGCCACACCCCTTCTCTGGCAAGAGGTGGGCTTGCAGCTCCTAGGAGGAGAAAGGAACATTTCCCTGGGACCTGGCCCCAGCCCTTTCGAGAGACCAAACTGAGTCTTCTCTAAGAAAATGGCCTCCTTTGGTACTCCAAAGCCTGAGCTACCCAGATTTGAGTCAAGCAGCAGGTGACAACCCATGGGCAGCATCCATGGGTGACTGCAGAGGAACAAGTCAGCATCCCTGCAGAGGGAGGGGCGCGGCATGGGAGGAGGAGAGCCCAGTTGCCCGGATACCATGAGGTGGGAGGGGCGTGGACCTGCCCCTGCCTCTAGACCCCTGCCAGCTGCCCACTGAGTATGTGGCCAGAATGCCTGCAATGGGACACAGCAGGGCCCTGTAGAGATCAGACAGGCCTCCGGTTCAATGGACAAGGCACTTCTCTGAGTCTTAGCATCTTCATGTGTAAAGGGGCCTAGTAGCTCCTACCATACACTATGAGGATCAGATGAGAAAGAGTGTCAACATCTTAGCAGTGACAGCACTCAGTCAATGATTGTCGTTGTTTTACCTTGCTGTGATTGGGCATCTTCAAGTGCAGGAGTAGGCCCAGGCCTGCAGGTGGGTCCTGCCCATGACACGGGCTGTGACTTCCTTCCAGCCCCGGGGTGGCCCAGGAAGTGGTTGGGAACCCAGGAAGGGGATTTTGGTCCGTGCTTAGGGAGGCCATAGCTAATAAAGGATAAAGAGAGTTCTCTTAGGTCAAGGAGAGACATTGACTGTATCTTGCTATTTATGGTTATGAAAGATTCCAAGGCCAGATGGAGGCTGGGTGGGAAAGAGTGCCGTGAACGATTAGTGATGTCTGTCAGGCTCAGGGTTGGAGAGGAAGGGGGTTAGATTTCACCACCTTCGTCCTCAGGGCTGCATTAAGCTCTGGAGTGGGGAGTGGGAGCCAGGGACCCCAAAAGGATTTGGCAATGACTCACTGAGCCTCCCTCATAACTACCCTGAGAGGTCTCTATTCTGGACCATGAGAAAACCAAGGATGAGAAAGGGGAAGTGACTTGCCCAAGTCACCTGGCCAGATTCTGAGGGTAGATCCAGCTGACCCAAGCCCACTGTGTTCCCCTGGAGCATGGAGGCACAGAGTCAGGGTCCACCCCAGGTGGAAGACATTTTTCTTTCAGAGCTCTCGTTTGAGACTTAGAAATGGGCCCACCCCTGCGGCCCCTGACCTACTCCCTAAAGCCCCATTGGCCTGGATTTCCACTCTTCTCACAAAATGCCTCTCTCTCCTCCACTAGGAAAATGCCAAAGAAAAGCAAGAAAATGCACTTTAAGGAGTTCGAGGAATTTACCAGGTCTGTGGCAGTCATCTAACTCCACAAGGAAGGAAGGTGGGAGGAGGGGCAGCTTCGCCTGAGACAACTGAGACTCTGCGCTCCTGGCACACAGCTGGGGCTCGGTGCCCTGGCTTGAGAGGCATGACACAACACAGAGAGGGCCAGGAGGCACTGCTCTGGGGCTTTCCATGTGTTCACTCACTCAAATCCTCCCAACAGTCCTATGAAGTGACACTAAGCATATTCATTTTACACAGGAGGAAACTGAGGCACAGACAGGGCAAATATCATGCTCAGAGTCACACATCTATGAAGTGGTGGAGTGGGGATCTGAGCCCAAGTAGGGCGGCTCCAGGGGCTGTACTCCAAACACCACATTAAAATGCCTCCAGATAACAGATGGTGTGCGCTTAAGACTTTGAGTTTAGAGGCATTGGACAGGGAATGAAGCCTGCACTTGGCCACTTGCTCAGTGTGCGACAGCCTCTCCAGGCCTCTGGGTCCTCACAGGTGAGGTCGACAGGATAACAGAGCTGGCCATATGGAACTGTGGGGAGGACTGAGGTGCTGAAGTGCTTGGCACAGTGCTAAATCTCCACTTTGGTCATAGTTGGTGGGCTCCGCGATGAAGCCTCAGCCCTGGCCTGTCTGCCATGACAACCATCCCTGTGTCTTCTTGTTTTCCAGGAAGCTGAAGGTGAAGAGGTCCAGTGGTCTGCAGCAAACACACCCCAATTCCTTCTGGCCGGGTCACCTTCTGGATAAGCTGCAGCTCTACCTGCCCAATGTGGCCACAGACCGGAGCCTGGCGCTCTTCAGTTGTGTTCAACACCAGCCCCATGTCTACCCCGCCACCTACCACCCTGACCACTGGTGGCCCCTTAGGAACAAGAACTACATGACCTGCGCCCATTATGATGCCGCCAAGGTGTACTACATCAACTAGAGCCGGCCAGGTGTTGCCGGACTCAACCTTCTTGGGCCAGGGGCCAGTGCAGCCAGCGGCCCAGAGCCCAGACACAAGAGAAGTGTCAAAGAGTCAAACTAAAGAAATCCTTTCAAAGAGGGATGGCCGGGGGCCAGTTCCCTCTGGACTCAAAGTGTCCAGTGTCTCAGAGAGTAGATGTGTCCAAGGAAGGACGTGCAGTTTTTTACTATTTCCCTCCCCTGACCTCTGCCCTTTCTACATAAAGCAGGTTGGAGTTTTTCTCACTTCACCTGTGACCCAGCTGATGTGATTTCTTGCTCAGGAGCTGTGATCGGGGGGAGACCTTGAGCATGGGAAATACAGGTACATTCCCTGGGCTATTCCAGGGATGACTGCAGGCCACCTCCAGCCTCTTGTCCCGGGATCCCAGTGGGGAAACCTTAAGCCTGGGGGAATACAGGTACATTCCCTGGGCTATTCCAGGGATGACTGCAGGCCACCTCTAGCCTCTTGTCCTGGGACCCCAGTGCCCACAGGGAAGCAGTGTGGGTACCCCTGTGCTCTCCTCTGTGAAGTGAGGTGGCAGCATGTCCCGTACCCCACAAAGACTGAACCATCAGGTTACTACTTCCAAATCTCTTGGGTCTTTGGAAACTGAAGGCAGGCTCTCTGGTTCATGAACCCTCCCAGTCGATGAACCCACTTGACCCGATCAAGACCTTTTCTTTCATGACATGCATCATTCGGGCTGTCATTAGCAATGTGCTTCCCCGCTCCGCATCCCATCTCACTACATACAGCCTGCAGGATAAGCACGATTCATGAGGTGTGGAATAGGCACAGATGCAGCAGGGTTCTAGCCCCAGCACTACGGCTTGCCAGCTGTGTGACCTCAGACATTCCACTTCTCTGGGTCTCCTCAAACTCCCCACTCCCTTCACGCCCAAAATCTCACCATGGAGTTGTTAACACACCCTTCTCACCTCTCTCTCATTCAGTCATCAATACAATCCAGTTTAGCTTCTGACCCCTCTGGTCCCTGGAACTATCCCTGTCAAGATTGCCAGTGACGTCTGTACTGTGTTCCAGGAGTGGAATCTAGGAGGTTTTTTTCCTCCTGAAATTTGATTTTCAAAATAATCTTAAAAACAAATGCTAGGCCGGGCGCGGTGGCTCACGCTTATAATCCCAGCACTTTGGGAGGCCAAGGCGGGCGGATCACGAGGTCAGGAGATCGAGACCACGGTGAAACCCCGTCTCTACTAAAAATACAAAAAATTAGCCGGGCGTGGTGGTGGGTGCCTGTAGTCCCAGCTACTCGGGAGGCTGAGGCAGGAGAATGGCGTGAACCCGGGAGGCGGAGCTTGCAGTGAGCCGAGATCGCGCCACTGCACTCCAGCCTGGGCGACTGAGCAAGACTCCCATCTCCAAAAAAAAAAAAAAAAAAAAAAAAAAAAAAAAAGCTAAGGGCCGGGTGCGGTGGCTCAAGCCTGTAATCCCAGCATTTTGGGAGGTCAAAGCAGGCAGATCACCTGAGGTCAGGAGTTTGAGACCAGGTTGACCAACATAGTGAGACCCTTGTCTCTACTAAAAATAAAAAAAAATTAGTCGAGTGTGGTGGCACACACCTGTAATCCAAGCTACTACGGAGCCTGAGGCAGGAGAATCACTTGTCCCTTGAACCTGGGAGGCAGAGGTTGCAGTGAGCCGAGATCATGCCACTTCATTGCACTCCAGCCTGGGCGACAGAGTGAGACTCCTGTCTAAAAAAAAAAAAAAAAAAAGTTAGACAGTAGCTGGGAACAATGGCTCATGTTTGTAATCCCTGCTACTCAGGAGACTGAGGCGAGACGATCGCTTAAGACCAGGAGCTCGAGACCAGTCTGGCTAACACAGTCAAACCATGGCTGTACAAAACAATCAAACACCAAACAAAACAAGGTAGTTTAGACTAATGGTTAGTAGCGTGGTGCTTGGAGTAAAATCTCCAAAATTCTCCTTCCACATATGCAAAATACAGACAATAATAGGGTTACATTATAGAATTGTGGTAGGCCTATTATGGTATGAGGCCACCACTTCTCCTGTTGTCCTTCCCAGTTTCTCCCCAACCTCCCCTTTTCCCTAGTTTATAAGACAGGAGAAAAGGGAGAAAGCAAAAAGTTGGAAAGAAACAGAAGTAAAATAAGTAGTTAGACGACTTTGGCGCCACCACCTGGCCCTGGTGGTTAAAATAATAATGATATTAACCCCTGACGAAAACCACTGGTGTTATCTGTAAATTCCAGACATTGTATGAAAGCACTGTAAAACTTTTTGTTCTGTTAGCTGATGTATGTAGCCTCCAGTCACGTTCCTCACACTTACTTGATCTATTATGACTTTTTCACGTAGACCCCTTAGAGCTGTAAGCCCTTAAAAGGGCTAGGAATTTCTTTTTCGGGGAGCTCGGCTCTTAAGACATGAGTCAGCCCTCCTGGCCGAATAAAAAAACCTCTTCCTCCTTTAATCCGGTGTCTGAGGAGTTTTGTCTGCGACTCGTCCTGCTACACTATGAACCCCACCGTATGTTAGCGGTTCCGGTCTCATTACTATTTACTATGTAAATTCAGTGAGGGAACTTTGGGAAGTCGGTCTTGTTCTCTCCCGACCGCTAGGAGGCGCACTTCGGAGTAGAGGAAACAAGGGCGGAAATAGCCCAAACGCTAGAACGAATGGCTTCAACTTCTGGCGGAAGTAGATTCCTCCCTACACCAGGTCTCAACTCAGAAAGAATTCCAAATTTCTACCTAGTGCCAAGGGAAGGTAAGATAAATTTTCCTTTATATTCTTAGATATTAATCTCTATTAAAACAGTTAAATTCTGCATTTCTGCCGCACTGTTTCTTTGACATATCTTTTTTTAAAGACCCGGAGCCGGAAGTGCTTGCCTTTTCCCTGTCAGGACCCAGAGGTTACCTCCCATCAGCCCCCGCGCGCTCTCATCCCCCCTCTTACTCGGTGCTCCTTTTTCCTGCTCGGTGAGTTTGTTGTTTGTTTTTGACACAGAGTCTCACTCTGCTTCCCAGGCTGGAGTGCAGTGGTGCGATCTCAGCTTACTGCAGCCTCCGCTTCCCGAGTTCAAGAGATTCTCCTGCCTCAGCCTGCCAAGTAGCTGGGACTACAGGCGCCCACCACCACGCCTGGCTAATTTTTGAATTTTTAGTAGAGAGTGGGTTTCACTGTGTTGGCCAGGCTGGTCTCGAACGCCTGACCTCAAGTGATCCTTCCGCCTCGGCCTTTCAAAGTGCTGGGATTACAGGCGTGAGCCACCGCGCCCGGCCTGGGTGAGTCTTAATCCGTGGCCATCTGCGTTCCTGCAGGCTTCATCTGGCCCTATGGTCCTCTGGTAAGGAGGCCTTCCCTACCACGCTGTGTCTGTGGGTATTGTCGGCTTGCTGGAGCGCGTACACGAACAGAGTGAAGCAGGCAGCTGGGGCGGTGGTTGGGCTTTGCGTCTGTTGACGAAAAGAGTCAAACTGTGTAAAGTATTTGAAGAGACTTATTCTGAGTCCAGTATGAGTGACCATGGCCCGTGACACAGCCCTCAGGAAGTCCTGAGAACATGTGCCCAAGGTGGTTGGGGTGCAGCTTGGTTTTGTACATTTTAGGGAGGTGTGTTGGGGGGCCTGGTCCGGTCTATTGGTAGATTTGACAATTGGTTGAGTTTGTCTAAAGACCTGGAATCAACAAAAAGGAATGCTTGGGTTCAGATAAGGGGTTGTGGAGACTGAGTTCTTATTTATGCAGAGGAAGCCTCCAGGTAGCGGGCTTCAAAGAGACTAAATTGTAAATGTTTCTTATCAGGCCTGAAAAGGTGCCATACTCTTAGTGTAGTCTCTCCTGGCTCAGGGAGACCTGGAAAGGGAGGGGGATTCACTACAGAATGTAGATTGTCCCCACAAGAGACAGTTTTACAGGGTCATGTCAGAATATGTCAAAGAAATATATTTTTGGGTAAAGTACTTCTGTTTCTTTCTGGGCCTGCAATCTGTCATGCTATACTAGAGTCAGGTTGGAATTTGGTGTCTTATTGCTACAAAGTCTGTTTTGTCAGTCTTGGGATCTCTTTTAATGCTAATGCTGGTCAGCTGTGCCTGAATTCCACAGGGAGAAAGGCATAATGAGGCAAGTTCGACCCCGCATTGCCATTATGGCTTGAACTAGTTTTTTAGGTTAACTTTGGAATGACCTTGGCCAAGAGCAGGAGTCCATTCAGTTGGGTGGGGGGCGTAGAATTTAATTTTTGGTTTATACCGTGCTTACTGATGTTGGCCCACGTGCATTCATTCATTGTCATGGCCCCACATTCCTTTCCTTCTAGTCTGTGACCCTAGGGCTGCTGTAGTGGGACTGCAAAAAAAAAAAAAAAGATGGGGTGCAGGTCAGCTCACTCAGTTGTTAACAGCGATTCTGATTGTCAGGAGCTCTGGAAATATAAAGATGAAACTTCCCCCTTGCCTTCGAGGATATCACGGGCCAGAAGGCAAAGTTGTTTTGAATACATGGTTCATTGAGTACCCACTCTGTGCCAGTTGATGGCTGCGAAGAGAACAGAAGGGGTGCTGCTTTAGGAAATAAATGAATGGCTCAGAAGACCACACTGAGGAAGGTGTGAGTTGATACTGGAAGATCTCCAGGTTTGAGGCATCCTTAGAGGGATATGATGGTTTTGTGTGTGTTGGGGGGTGTGGTAGCGCAGCAGCTCCCTAGGGAATTAGAAGGTTTTCTTTATTGAACGTTTACCCTGTGACAGGCACTGCAGGCATTCAGCACACAATGTCATCTCCATTTTACAGGTGAGGAAACTGAGACTCCAATTCCAGTAGATGGTCAAGGCCAGTACTACCCGGAAGGACCATCTCGGGGTTCGGACACTGGTGGGGTGGGATTTGCTGCCCCTTGCAAATTGAGAGTGTCTTGGGGTCAGTTTTGGTTTGCTCAGCTGTTGGCATTCTTTGGGCTCTGGGTGGGTGAGGTGACCCTTCACCTCCTGGGATCGCGTCTGGAGAGTGCCTAGTATTCTGCCAGCTTCGGAAAGGGAGGGAAAGCAAGCCTGGCAGAGGCACCCATTCCATTCCCAGCTTGCTCTGCTCGGTAGCTGGCGATTGGAAGACACTCTGCAACAGTATTCAGTCCCTGGGCGGGAAAGCCTCCTTCCAAGCCTCTTTCCAGGATTCTTCTTCACCTGGGGCTGCTTCTTCCCCAAAAGGCATCATGGCCGCCCTCAGACCCCTTTTGAAGCCCAAAATCGTCAAAAAGAGAACAGAGAAGTTCATCCGGCACCAGTCAGACCGATATGTCAAAATTAAGGTATGTGGTCCTGGGATGGAAATGGGTGCAGGGTGAAGAAGGGAGTTTCCAACAGGCCGCCAGTTTCTGACATCACCTAGTCAGGATTATCTTTGACCGATGAACTGGTTTGTGGAAGAGCTTTCTGTAGAAATACAGGTCTCCCCTGGTGTGCCCTAGTGCTGTTACGTATGTCTCTTGATGTGTGAAGTGAAACTTTAATGAAAAGGGACACTTGGCTGTTGTGATGTGTTTAGAGGGCTTTGCATTTGTGTCATGTATTTTGGGTTGCCTTATGACAGCAGGATCCCTGTTTTATAGACAAGAAAACTCAGGTGCTGAGAGCAGTGTCTGCAGCTGTGCTCGCCATCTCAGTATCTACACAGTCCCCTCACATCCCTTTGGTGTCTCCATTTCTTGGGAGTGAGAATGGCAGGGGTGCCTGCATTCCTAGTGGCTAAAGCCACGAGCTCCTGGTTTTTCCCACCAAAAAAGCATGTAAGGAAATAGTGAAGTCCTGTTACCAAAGGCAACTACTGTGTGGCATACTTCCTTTTCATTTGGTCCTTTTTTCCCTCCTCTAAGGAACAGTTGGCACTCTGCACAGATGCTAACCCACCTGTGTATTATTTTCTTCAGTGTAACTGGCGGAAACCCAGAGGCATTGACAACAGGGTTTGTAGAAGGTTCAAGGGCCAGATCTTGATGCCCAACATGGTTATAGGAGCAAAAAAAAACCAGAAAGCACATGGTGCCCAGTGGCTTCTGGAAGTTCTTGGTCCACAATGTCAAGGAGCTGGGAGTGCTGCTGATGTGCAACAAGTGAGTTGGGTCCATCTCTGGTTTCAGGGGTCAGAAGTTTGCATCTGTGCGGGCACTTCTGGCAGGAACTCTGGAAACTCTTGGGATGCATTTCGGGAAGTTGACATTCTCTGAGGGAATGTGAAGTCATTCCTTACAGGAGTTTAGAGAATGCTTGTTTGGGGCCAGGTGTGGTGGCTCATGCCTGTAATCCCAGCACTTTGGGAGGCTGAGGCGGGGCAGATCACCTGAGGTCAGGAGTTCGAGACTAGCCTGGCCAACTTGGCGAAACCCCATCTCTACTAAAAAGACAAAATTAGCTGGGTGTGGTGGTGCCTGTAATCTCAGCTACTCAGGAGGCTGAGGCGGGAGAACTGGGAGGAGAGATTGCGGGAGCTACGATCGCGCCACTGCACTCCAGCCTGGGCGACAGTGAAACTCCATCCCAAAAGGAAAAAGAGAATGCTTGTTGGGAAGTTCAGTGTGTTTCCTTTGTTGGAGAGGGGAGAGACTTTTGTCCTCATAGCTCTGGAGATCCAAGACCAGAAAAATGGACTTTGTTTGACACAGTGAACACAGCAGTCATCACCAGTTTTCAATATAATATCTTTTGGCTGTTATTTCCAGAATGTTGCTTTATTTATGAGGGAATTTGGGGAAGATCAAACATAGGCCTCAGACTTTAAGGGGCCCTTTATGCTTTGGTAAGGGGCATGGAGGCTTTACAACCAAATGCGAACTAGAGGGAGAATAAGAGGAAGACTTTGTGGACACAGAGTACTTTACACAAAGGTGGAGAGTGCAAGGAGGGGTCACAGGACGTCAGTGCTAGGTAGTGTTTATGGTTTGTTTTTAGAGACGGTTTCTACTCTGTTGCCCAGGCTAGAACGCAGTGGCCATTAACAGCTGTGATGATTGGCCTGCTGCACCCTTGAACTCCTGGGCTCAAGTGATCCTCCTGCTTCGCCCTCCCAAGGTGCTGGGATTACAGACATGAGCCACCATGCCTGCACAAGAACAGCAGGTTTAAAAAACTAGGCAAGGCCGGGCGCGGTGGCTCATGCTTGTAATCCCAGCACTTTGGGAGGCTGAGGCGGGCGGATCACGAGGTCAGGAGATCGAGACCATGGTGAAACCCCGTCTCTACTAAAAATACAAAAAAATTAGCCGGGCGTGTTGGTGGGCGCCTGTAGTCCCAGCTACTTGGGAGGCTGAGGCAGGAGAATGGCTTGAACCAGGGAGGCGGAGCTTGCAGTGAGCGGAGATGGCACCACTGCACTCCAGCCAGGGCGACAGAGCGAGACTCCGTGTCAAAAAAAAAAAAAAAAAAAGACATACATGCAGCCAACAAACATGAAAAATACTCAACATCACTAATCATCAGAGAAATGCAAATCAAAACCACAATGAGACACCATCTCACATCAGTCAAAATGGCTATTATTAAAAAGTCAAGAAGCAATAGATGCTGGCGAGGCTGAGGAGAAAGGGAATGCTTATACGCTGCTGGTGGGAATGTAAATTAATTCAGCCACTGTGGAAAGCAGTTTGGAGATTTCTCAAAGAACTTAAAACTACCATTCGACCCAGAAATCCCATTACTGGGTATCTATCCAAAATAAAATAATTCTACCAGGCCAGGCACGATGGCTCATGCCTGTAATCCCAGCACTTTGGGAGGCCAAGATGGAAGGATCGCTTCAGCTCAGTTTGAGACCAGCCTGGACAACCAGGGAGACCCTGTCTCTGCAAAAAAAAAAATTTTTAAATTAGCCAGGCATGGTGGTGCCTGCTTGTGATCCCAGCTACTTGGGAGGCTGAATTGGGAAGATCAATTGGGCCCAGAGGGTCAAGACTGCAGTGAGCTATGATCACATCTCTGACACAGCAAGATGCTGTTTCAAAAAAAAAAAACAAATCATTCTATCAAAAAGACATGTGCACTCACATGTTCATCGCAGCACTATTCACAATAGTAAAGACATGGAATCAACCTAGGTGTCCATTAATGGTGGATTGGATAAAGAAAATATGGTACATATACACCATGGAATACTACGCAGTCATAAAAAAGAACAAAATCATGTCCTTTGCAGCAACGTGGATGCAGCTGGAGGACATTATCCTAAGCGAATTAACACAGGAACACAAAACCAAATACCACATGTTCTCACTTACAAATGGGAGCTAAATATTGAGTACTCATGGATATAAAGATGGCAATAATAGACACTGAGGACTACTAGAGGGAGGAGGGAGAGAGGGGAGCAAGAGTTGAAAAACCATTGGATACTGTGCTCAGTACCTGGGTAATGAGGTCATTCGTATCCCAAAGCTCAGCATCACACAATATACCCATGTAACCTGCACATATGCAGCCTGAATCTAAAGCAAAATTTGAAATTATTATTATTATTATTATTTTGAGGCAGGGTCTTGCTCTGTCATCCAGGCTGGAGTGCAGTGGCGGGATCCCAGTTCACTACAGCCTCAACTTCCTGGGACAGGGGCCGTCCATGGACGTCTCTGCAGAGCAGCAGCCCCTTTCCAACCTGGGCAGCTTGCACAGGACTGCATGAGCATCACCTAAAATCCTCCCCACAGGCCAGGCGCGGTGGCTCACGCGTGTAATCCCAGCACTTTGGGAGGCTGAGGTGGAAGGACTGGTTAAGTCCACAAGCTCCAGTTCAGCCTGGGCAACATAGCAAAACCCTGTCTCTACAAAAAATACAAAAGATTAGCTGGGCACGGTGGCACGCTCCTGTGGTCCCAGCTACTCAGGAGGCTGAGGTGAAAAGATCTCTTGAACCTGGGAGGCGGAGGTTGCAGTGAGCCGTGATTGTGCCACTGGGTGACACAAGGAAAAAAAAGAAAAATCTTCCCGGCAGGCCAGCTCTGAGCATCACCAGTGCCTCTGCCTGCCACTCCCCACTTGCTGTGCTGTGGCTACCCCTCCACTCCTTCCCACCGGCCAAGGCCAGCCCTGCGACCCTCCTTCGGTGTACTTTTCAGGTCCTGTGCAGCAGCTGGCCCCATATAGGTTTCCTGCGCCACAGCCTGGAGTGGCCCCTGCAGCCCTTAGGAACCTGCTCGCCCACGAGGACACCCTGACCCCATCTGAGTCAACCGAAGCTGCCCAGGGACACCAGGGCACCCTTCTGTCTGCTCCAGGCAAAGCCACCAGGACCTCTGCAAGCAGCTGGGTTGGGGTGGAGAAGCAGCCCCCACATGATTCTGGGAAAACCCACACACCACACACATATGCCACACACACACCACACAAACACAGATACACACATACCACACAGACCACACAAACACATACACACATACACCACACAAACACACACCACACAAACACACACCACACACATACACACCATGCACACACCACACAAACACACATGCAGACACGCCACACACCACACAAACATACACACACACCACACACCACACACACACCATGTACAGACACACCACACACACACACATACATCACACACCACACACATGCACATACATCACACAATGCACACACCTACACGTCACACCCACACCCACCACACACACATCACCCCATACTGCTCACACCACACACCTACCACACATACCACAACCATAAAACATGCATTCACACACACTTCACACACCACACATATACACACCATACCACAAATACACCTACACACACCACACCTATACCACCCACAAACACATACACATACACCACGCCACACACATACACTCTACACATATGCACATGCACATCACACACATTCACCCACCACACCCTCCACACACTACACACATACACACCATACCACACACAATATACACACAGCACACTCATATATACCACACACATACACACGAATCATACACACCACACTCACCACTCATATCAAAAACACACTACACACAGCACATCCACACCACACACATCAAAACACAACACACACTCCCCCCTTATCATTTATAAGCAGCTACAGAGTTGTTTCAACTGTGAGCAAACCATGACTGGGGAAGACTGGAAGGAAATTCTCCACCGTGTCCCCTCACTGACTTCGCCTTGGGGGGCCTCTCCAGACTCATGTTTCTCTTTCTGCTTCCTTAGACTTTCTAGATGAGAAACAAGGTCATGTCTGTAACCAACAACAACCTGAAAAAGGGACTTTCATAAAAATCCAGGGCTGGATTCCTTTCCGGATAACGAGGTTGAGAGGGTGAACTGAGCGCCCCAGGTCAGGGTGAACGCCTGGCAGGGAAGTGCACCTGACTCCTGATGGACAGACAGCTGAAAGGCCAAGAGAGTGGGGAAAAATGGCTGCTAGCCCCTGCTCTCCAGGCGGGCTGCTTTCCGGAAGATGGCACAGCAGGGAAGGTGAGCAAGCCAGCCCAATGTGGACACCTTATGTATTCCACCTCAGCCTCCAAAATAGATAGGACATGCATGCCACCACGCCCGGCTAATTTTTAAAATTTTTGGTAGACAAAGGGTCTTACTGTGTTGCCTAGGCCAGTCTGGAACTCTTGGCCTCAAGCAATGCTGGGATTATAGGCCTGAACCATCGTGCCTCATTTCTAAGTGTGTCCTCATTATGATAATTTCTTGGGACGATCCAATGAGATCACAGGCATAGGAGGGTGACTTAACAGTGGAAACCATAACATGCACCCGGAAACAAAAGTATCAGCAAGACCGGGAAATCAAGCCAGGACCCTGTTCCTGGTTCCCTGAGTCCTGCCTCACTGCACCGCTTCAATGACAAGCAGCTGCATTCAACTCCCCTTTGGGGGGACTGCCTGTGAGTTATGCCGTTTACTCTGCACAACAAACACGTGAGGTGAGTCTCACTCTTCCATCTGCAGCAGGGAGAACAGGTGGTCCTCAAAGAAACAGAAGTTGGCTCCCCCAAGACCACATGGCCAGGAAGGACGGTGACCAGAGCTCAGACTCCAAGCTCCCGACCTTCCCTGTGTACCCACCACTTCCCCTGTGCCCTTGTGTGCTGTTTCCAAGCTGGGCAGGAATCCTGGGGAGAAGACATAGGGAAAGACTGATTTAAGATTTATTTCTTCTTTTTTAGAGACAGGTCTCACTCTGTCACCCAGGCTGGGGTGCAGTAGTACGATCATAGCTCACTGCAGCCTTGAACTCGTGGGCTCAAAGGATCCTCTCACCTCAGCCTCTCAAGTAGCTGGGACTACAGGTGCACACCACCAGGCCTGGCTAGGTTAGTCTTGAACTCCTGGCCTCAAGTGATCCTCCCTCCTCAGACTCTCAAAGTGCTGGGATTATGGGTGTGGGCCATTGCGCCCAGCCTGATTTAAGATTTCATGTGCAAAGTGCAGACCCACGGGGTCACAGGCACAGCTGCAACATCCATTATCCTGGACAGAAGCACCACATTTTTCCCCAAGTGATGTTTCCCCTATGGAAAGCTTTGTTCACAGGGGAAATAGCATTTTCATTTCCAGGATTCCAATACAATAGGGTGTGTTCTAAAAAACACAAAAATCACAGCCACCAATTTAGCCTCAGTGCTATGCGTCTGTGTTGCTCAGAGTTCATTTGTAGACATAAACCCGTGGCTTGTCGGATAGCTTTGTTACATTAAAATCCTGCTAGTTAGGACAAATGGGAAAATAATGTGGGGAAATTATTATAGAGTACTTTAAAAGAATCTGCATATTGGGGGATGGGGAGGAAGAGCGTCAGGACAAATAGCTAATGCATGCAGGGCTTAATACCTAGGTGACAGATTGATAGGTGCAGCAAACCACCATGGCACACGTTTACCTATGTAACAAACTGCACCTTCTGCACATGTATCCTGGAACTTAAAGAAAAATTTTAAAAAGAGAAAGAAATACTACATTATTTTCCAATCCACAGTGACACTCCAGCCAACTGCAGCCGCTGCCAAGAGTCGTCTTGCTTCAGTGATCAGATGTTGTCTCTATCCACTCATTCTACCACGTGCAAAAGTCTGTGCTGGCACCTCACACCTATTAGGATGGCTACTATCAAAAAACAGACACTAACAATTGTTGGCAAGGATGTGAAGAAATTGGAACCCTATGTACTATTGGTGGAAATGAAAAACGGTGCAGCTGCTATGAAAACAGTATGGTGGTTCCTCCAAAAATTAAGCACACAATTAACGTATGGTCCAGTAACCCCACTTCTGGGTATATACAGGAAAGAAATAAAAGTTGGGTCTCAGAAAGATCTTTGTACATCCACATGAATAGCAGCATTACTCACAACAGCTACAATGTGGAAGCAACCCAAGTGACCATCGATGGAGGAATAAACAGAATGTGGTGCACCCATCCTTACAGTCAGCCTTAAAAAGGAAGGAAATTCAACATGGATGAACCTTGAGGACGTTACTCTAAGTGACACAAGCCAGTCACAAAAGAATAAATACTGTGTGATTGTCCTTAGATGAGGTCCCTGGAGCGGTCAAACTCATGGAGACAGAAAGTGGAATGGGGGTTGCCAGGGGCTGGGGGAGGAGGAATGGGGAGTCAGTGTTTCGTGGGGACAGAGTTTGAGTTTGGGAAAATGAAAAGTTCTGGAGATGGATGGTAGTGATGGTTGTATGACAACGTGAATGTACTAATACCCCTGAACTCTACACTCAGAGATGGTTATGATGGTCAATTTTATGTTATGTGCATTGCACCACAATAAAAAAGGGACTGTGTGAGCCCATCCTCCAGGGTGGAGTGTGTGCAGGCAGCCTGGGGAGGGAGCACGGTTGGAACATGAGGGAGGGTCGAGTGGAGGATGAGCTTGCAGCGTCCATGCCTGTGCCCTCGCTGCCCCACCGTGGAGTGCCCCAGGGGGGTGCCCTGGGACAGGGAGGCCACATCTGAAGCCAGGCAGCACAGCTGGACCGGGCCTCCAGTAGGGTCAGCCCTGACCAGGGGCCGGCTCAAAGTCAGTAGGGTGGGCAAGAGTCACACTCAAACCAACGCCCCAAGGAAGCAGCGCGAGAACCAGCAGCAGCTTCTGGGCTCAGAGCAAGTGACTCAGCGCAGCGACTGCCCTGGCTGCCTGGGCTGCGGTGCCACTTGTCATCAGAGGGATGGCTGTTGTCCCTTTGGCTGAGCCCAGGCGAGGCAGTCAGTTTATATTCAGGGATGGGGACACATGTGGGCAGACACTGGACTCACACTCGGCAGGTGAGAGGCACGCAGCCCACAAGGCCCCAAGAAAATAAACCCTCCTGTTCCCAATTCAGGCACGAAGAGAGATGGAGGCAAATGGTGTCCACTAGTCCAGTTGCACTTGCTCGCGAACCACGAGCCCGGCTAATTTTTTGTATTTTTAGTAGAGACAGAGTTTCACCATGTTAGCCAGGATGGTCTCGATCTCCTGACCTCGTGGATCTGCCCACTTGGCCTCCCAAAGTGCTGGGATTACAGGCGTGAGCCACCACACCCGGCCTGCTTTTTTTTTTTTTTTTTTAAAGAGACAAGAATCTTGCTATGTTGCCCAGGCCAGTCTCAAACTCCTGGGCTCAAGCGATCCTCCCAGCTCAATCTCCCAAACATTTAAATGTTTTTAATACATTAAACAAGAATTGCGTGTCTTGAGTATTGTTATAAAATTCAAATAATTATTTGATCTATAGAATAAAATATACTACCATTAGGTGACAGGTTTAGATTAACCCTTTGATTCCGAATCCCATGCACTTTCTTCCCACCTCTATCTACTTCCTGGGAGAGACTCTAAGCTTCTACTATGAGTTTGGCATCAGTTGGGATTTTAATCCTGTTCCTGAGCCCCTCTGTGTGGAACACTTGCCAGGACAGAGACTGCAGGAACCCCAGAGTCCTTGCTCCTCAAACACTTTAGGATTTCAAGGAGGAGGAGTCCCCCCATTGATGCTTCATCCTTATATGTCTCCACATTCCCCAAGCCTTTTTATTACAGGAAGCCTCAGAATTAACCCTCCCCGTCGTAAACACAAGGACTGCCAGGCTGGGCCTCCTTCTACAGTAAGCCCCACACCTAATTCTGGGAGGACTCCGAGAAACGAGGAGACTCTAGACAAATTGGGGCAATTTCCCTCCAGCTTTCTCAACTGAGGTCCACTATTCCACTTCAGATAATGTGGCTGAAAATAGGTAATTCCATTTCCATGTGGATAATCTCTCCCATTACTTACACCAACCATGGCTTCTGGGTGGTGGAGCAACACACACTATAGAATGAAGGAGAAACAAGGGGCTTCTTCAGGGACCCTGCCTCAGGGTGGAGACGTGGCTTCCTTCTTAGGAGGAGGACACAGTAGGGTGTGCATTGCGAGGTGGAGAAAGATAAACTCAGCCATTGAGGGGCAGGGCGATCCCCATTCGGCCTGGTAGGACCCACTAATTGCAATAGGTTCTTGTTGCTTCTGAACTCCTTTGCAAGGAAACAAGTCAAGGTGTTTGTTGAAGTAAGCATAAAATATCACATGAGGCAAAATCATGGCTTCAGAATCCCTTTGACCATGAATACTGTGTGACACACTTTGTTTTAATAGAATTTGATTGCTCTGTAGGTGTCAAAATTTTTCCCCACAAAACAAAAATAAGTGAGACTGTTCAATTTAAAAATATATCACTTTCCCCAGAAGAAACATGTTTCTCTTAGTAAGATTCTCCAAGAACCTTCGCTGTCTAGAACAGTTTCCCAGTGGTGCCTGAAGAGACATCTGTTGTGAGGGATTAAATGTTCAAATGAGTGACACCAAGACCAAGAGCTCTAGGAGTTCTGAGACAGCCACCCATGGACTCCATGGGAAAAGGCAGGGCTCAGGGCCCTTGGCTGGACCTGAAGAGGGAGGAGTACAGAGGGACTGAGGGAAGTCACAAGAGTGTCCAGGCCATGTGTGGATGGGAGGGGGAGGATGGATTCCAGGGTTTTAAAGTTCAGAAGAGTCAGCATGCCATCATCACCTGAATCCAGCCACAGCCATCTGCACAGTGATTTCTGTGCTCCATCTAAATGAGAGTGAATCCTAGCCATGGCTGGTCACTGCCAGGGCAAGAACTGAGGCCTCCTCATTCCTTGTCATCCCAGAGCTCAGCCCTGGGCAGCCCATCTTAGTCCTCCCAGAGGTTCTGATAAGCACATCGCTGGGCTGGGATCTAGCTCAGGCATAGAAGGGTTTCATCCTCACCCTGTCTAGACTGTTGGGCCCCACACTAATCCGGGTGCTTTCTCGGGCTCTGATCCAGGGTCAGAGGAGATGAGCGTGGGCTCCTGAAGACAGTAAGTTGTCCCCATCCCCTCTGTCCCTGCTGCTCTGATCCTGTCTGGACAGGGTTTGCTGGTTCGTGCTTTTCACCTCTGTGTACAAGTGCAGCCCCTGCTGGGAACCCTCGACCTGGATGCTGTCCTCCCCGTTGCAGCATCCCCAGGCCTCACAGAGTGCCTGGCCCCTGTACCTGTGCCCAGGAAGCTCCCATAAATGGATGATTGGATCAGAGCAGACACCTACTCTGCAAGGAAATACCAGGGTAGAAGAATCATGTCTTCTTCAACTTTATATCTCTGAAGCTGGGCTCTTCTGTGTGGCAGCCACTATCCGGAGGTGCTGCTTATAACTAACTAAATTAATCCATTCAATTAATTAGAGTGCAACGAAACACTCTGTTCAACAGCCACATTTCATGTGTCCCTAGGAGTTATTTGCCACTGACCATAGCACTCAACAGCACAGAGAGCATTTCCCTCTGCACAGAACACTTGGGTAGCAGTTCTGGGCCCAGCCCAGGTCTGTTGAATGAGCTCATCTACCTCACAATGTTTCCATCACAATTAGAATTCCAGGTAGATAAGTCTGTAGCTGAGAGCTGTAACAGTGCAGCAAAAACGGGGAAGCGAGAGGAGGAAAGGAGACCTTCTCACTTGATGGTTTACAATTGTCAGCAACGCCTCATTGATGGCCTCGAACTCCATAGAGCCCAGGGAGGGTAAGAGAGCCCAGAGGACAGAGAAGGGTGATCTTGTGTCATCTGATGTGACCTCAATGGAGTAGGAGGGATGGATGAGTCACTCTCTGGAATAAACTTCTTGCTGATGTTTGTGGCCCCTGGACACCATGCGATGCACGCAGCAGTGAGGATGAAGACGGGAGGTAGGGAACTCCACTCCAGGTAGGACCTAATGGGAGAGGCTTCTGGGGAGCACAAGGGTTACACCTGAGGCCATGAAGCCTTGGAAGGGAGCTGTGAAATCAGAAATAAATGTGTAAAATCTGATTTGTTATTTTTGTATTTTAACGGCATACAGAGATGGTGCCTCTGGGCTCTGAGTGTGCTGTTTGCCATCATAGTCCTCACTCTGGTATTTAAAGATGGTCTTTCTCAAAGCACCAGATCTTTCCTGCCTTCGCCACAGCAAACTTCAGAGCCTTTGATTATGTTTCACCTCTTGGGAATGATATGCAAAAGATTTTGATTTGACTTTTGGGTGTTGACCTCCAGGGGAAGGAATCTGGTGAGACACAACTCTCTCACAGGCAGACCTTGGAGGCAAAGTCCATCTAGTGAGTGCCGGGTGCTGGGTGAGAAGTCGGCCCTCTCCCTCTGCACTTTCTTTCTTTTCTTTTCTCTTTTCTTTTCTTTTTTTTCTTTTCTTTTCTCTTTCTTTCTTTCTTTCTTTTCTTCTTTCTTTCTTTCTTTTCTTTCTTTGTTTCTTTCTCTCTCTCTTTCTCTCTTTCTTTCTTTTTTTTTTTGAGCTGGAGTCTCTCTCTGTTGCCCAGACTGGAGTGCAATGGCACGATCTCGGCTCACTACAATCTCCGCCTCCTGGGTTCAAGCGATACTCCTGCCTCAGCCTCCTGAGTAGCTAGGATTACAGGCGCATGCCACCATGCCCGGCTAATTTTTTGTATTTTTAGTAGAGACGGGGTTTCATTGTGTTAGCCAGGATGGTCTCGATCTCCTGACCTCGTGATCCGCCTGCCTCGGCCTCCAAAAATGCTGGGATTATAGGCATGAGCCACCGCACCCGGCCCCTCCCTCTGCACTCTCAGGACTTGCAGCAGAACCTTTATGTTCTGTCCTCATAACTGGGGGACCAGTTAAAGGGCAGCCAGGTTTCTGCTGGGGCATGGGCCGGCTGTGCCCGCCGGTCTCAGGTGTAACAGGCTACGTCGCCCACAGTGATGTAGACAGACCCATTGTGAGGTGGATGCCTTAAACTTCTTGACCTGTGTTATCCTCCCAGCAGCCATGTGAGCTTGCACACTGCTGTGCTCTCCATTGAGTAGTCATAGAGGCTGAGACCTGAAGAGGCCGAGCCGCTTGTCTGAGCTCAGGGAGGGCAGAGTGGAGTCTGAACTCAGATCTGTGTGGATCTGCTCTCTCATGTGGGAGCCACGGGCCCCAGGGCTATTTACTTGTAGTTAGAAAATGAGCAGTTTGGCCGCGTGCAGTGGCTTATGCCTGTGATCCCAACTCTTTGGGAGGCTGAGGCAGGCGGATCACGAGGTCAGGAGATCAAGACCATCCTGGCTGACACAGTGAAACCCCGTCTCTACTAAAAATACAAAAAAAAAAAAAAAAAAACAAAAAAAGCTGGGCATGGTGGCAGGCACCTGTAGTCCCAGCTACTCAGGAGGCTGAGGCAGGAGAATGGCGTGAACCCTGAAGGCAGAGCTTGCAGTGAGCCGAGATCGTACCACTGCACTCCAGCCTGGGCGACAGAACAAGACTCCGTCGTCTCAAAAAAAAAAAAAAGAAAGAAAGAAAAGAAAAAGAAAAGAAAATGAGCAGATCAGTTCCTGAGATGCACAAGCCTCCAGTCCAGGGTTCACTGGCTGCACAGCGAGTGCTGCCACCTGTGGGACAGGGCAGGAGCAGAGCTACACGGGTCCTTGGCCTGCGCTGGTGCAGGTCCCAGGTCTGACTGTGCTGCTTGCCTCTAGTTTTGCTATGTGATTTTTAAAGAGCATGATCCTTTTTTTAAAGTTTCATTTTCATGTTTGAGTCTCCTTTTGCAGAAACTTCAGGCTTGTAGAAAATCTGCCAGTGCAGTCCAAAAAGAGGTTTCCCACACTCACCTCAAAGCCGGTTGCCAGCCTCATGTCCCATCACCCTGATGATTTTCAAGTGCTTTACGACCATCAGTGACATTGTCCTGCACGGCCACCATGCAGTTATGGTGCTAGGAAACGAACACTGATGCCGACCATCTTCAGACCTCACTCGAGTTTGGTCATTTGTCCCAGTTTTTTTTTTTTTTTTTTTTTTTTAAATTGAGACAGAGTCTTACTCTGTCGCCCAGGTTGGAGTGCAGTGGCGCAATCTTGGCTCACTGCAACCTCCACCTCCCGGGTTCGATTCTCCTGCCCTCAGCCTCCCGAGTAGCTGGGACTACAGGCGCGTGCCACCACACCTGGCTAATTTTTTTTGTATTTTTAGTAAAGACGGGGTTTCACTGTGTTAGTCAGGATGGTCTCAATCTCCTGATCTCGTGATCTGCCCGCCTCGGCCTCCCAAAGTGCTGGGATTAAAGGCATGAGCCACCACATCTGGCCCAGCCCTTTTTTTTTTTTTTTTTTTTTTACACAGTCTCCCTCTGTCACTAGGCTGGAGTGCAGTGGTGCAATCTCAGCTCACTGCAACCTCTGCCTCCAGGGTTCAAGCGAATTTCCTGCCTCAGCCTCCCGAGTAGCTGGGACTACAGGTGTGCACCACCACGCCCAACTACTTTTTGTATTTTTAGTAGAGATGGGGTTCCACCATGTTGGCCAGGATGGTCTTGATCTCTTGACCTCCTTATCTGCCCGCCTCGGCCTCCCAAAGTGCTGGGATTACAGGCATGAGCCACTGTGCCCAGCCATTTGTCCCAGTTTTATCCCTTTCAGCAAAAAGAAAAATCCCAGCCCTGAGTCACCTGCCACATGTGTCCTGTTTCTCTTAGTCTCTGTCAGCCTGGGACAGTCTCCTGGGCTTTGACTTTGGACACCATGACACTTGTGAAGAGGACAGTCTGGTTATCTGTAGAGCAGCCCTCATTTTGGGTTTATCTGCTGTTCCCTCATGGCCAGGCTCTGAGCACTGAGTCTTTGGCAGGAATATCACCGGAGTGAGACTCCATTTTTCCACTTGCTTCTGATCTGGGGAAGTCACCTTCTCACCCCTTTGTAATTATAAGTCCTTTGTTGGGGAGTTTACCATCATCTGGTCTTTTTTTTTTGAGATGGAGTCTCACTCTGTCACCAGGCTGGAGTGCAGTGGTGCAATCTCGGCTCACTGCAACCTCTGCCTCCCGGGTTCAAGCGATTCTCCTGCCTCAGCCTCCCAAATAGCTAGGACTACAGGTGCGAGCCACCACGCCCAGCTAATTTTTGTATTTTTAGTACAGATGGGGCTTCACCATGTTGGCCAGGATGGTCTCGATCTCCTAACCTCGTGATCCGCCCACCATTACACCATTAAAGTCCAGCTCTGGGCCGTAGGGGATGATGGGGACATGTTGGTTCCTCCATCACAACCTTCTCCAGGACTCAGCTCACAGTGACTCCAGGCAGACGTCCTCATGTCCCGACGCCTTTGAGAGCTGAGTCGCCCTCCTGGAGGCAGAGCTTTCTGGACCAGCTCTGCAGTTTCTGGTGTTTTGTACAACTATGACCACAAGCCGGAGAGTCAGAGACCTGGATTCCAGTCCTGGCCTTGTCACTTCCTGCCTGTGGCCTTAGTCAGGGAACATTACCCACCTGAGCCTCAGCCTCCTGCCCTGGGAAACAGAGCTGGAGGGGATCCCATGCCCAGCTGGGCAGATTGATCCGCTCAGGGCCCCTCTCTGGGCCTGGCGCATGTTGGATGTTGAGGGGATGCTGGTTCCCTGTCCCCTTCTGACAGCCCCCTGTCCCCTGCCATGTCAGGCCCCCCAAACTTCCAGGCAGCTCTGCACCTGAGCCGAATTATAACAGAAATCCCAGACACCAAGGCAGGTTGGAGCTGGATTGTCCTGCATTTGTGGTCAATTCGACATGTGACACCTAGAGTAACCAGGCGAGGAAATAAATCACGGCGTGGCCCAGCACCGGCAGATGCTGGGGAGATGGAAGCATGGCGGCAGATTGCTCTCGTGCAGGGGACCGGTGGGCTCGTTTGTAAATGCAGGCTGAAGTGGGAGGCTGCGTGGGAAGGATCCCTGAAGTCAGCCTGCCCAGCAGCCCACACTCCGGGCTACACCACGTCCCCGACATCTCCCCAAGCTGGGATCCGGGGAGAGTGAGACGTGGTGCCGTCCGGTCCCCAACGGCTTGGGGACCAGTCATGGAGAATCGTTCCCCAGAGCTGGGTGGTAGGCCAGGGAGGTGGGACAGGAGCAGGCAGCCTCGGGGAGGTGAGGGCGCTGCTGGTCCCGCCTCGGCTGGGCTGTGCTCTTGGGCCTGCTGCCTCATCTCTCGGGCCTCACTGTTCCTGTGTGGACTCAGCGGCTGGTCTTGCATGTCAGTGTTTCCATCACGTGTGCATGTGGATAAAATGCAGTTTCCCAGGCTTCTTGCAGACACAGCCTGGGCCAGGGGCCAAGAATCTGCATTTTTCACAAGGACATGGGCAGATCTGATGTAGGAAGCTGCAGGGACATGTCTCCAGGTAGCCCCAGCCCTGACTAGCAGGACACCCCTTATTTCTTCAGCGTTGACCCCAGTGGGAAGTGCTGATAGGGAATGCTGTGGTAGATTCTGACAAACCTTCTGTTCGGGTTTGATCAACAAACTTTGACAACGTGTTCCTTTTCCAGATTCATCACGTTCTTGGAGTCTACGTCCATCCCTCCTCAGAGCACAGACCCCCTGAAGATTCAGACTAGTTCTACTGTGAACACTATAGACCTATTATCACTTCAGAGCGTAGACCTGCTGTGTGTTGAGGACAGAGCTGCTAGGATTCTGAGTGTAGACCCACTGAGGACAGGAATGAGTTTTAAGGAGACTTGTTCAGATAGAGTGGGATGAGTCCAGGTTTGGTCCTCGGGAGGTCAGCTCAGGACTCAGGGCTGAAGGTGGCATCAGGCATCTGTTCCTCAGCAACAGGTCCCTCTCCGTGGAGGAGGCCAAGGCCCTAATTGTGGAGCCCCCAGGTGGGTGGTGTGGGGCCTCCAGGTGGGTGGTGTGGGGCCTCCAGGTGGGTGGTGTGGGGCCTCCAGGTGGGTGGTGTGGGGCCTCCAGGTGGGTGGTGTGGGGCCCCCAGGTGGGTGGTGTGGGGCCTCCAGGTGGGTGGTGTGGGGCCCGCAGGTGGGTGGTGTGGGGCCTCCAGGTGGGTGGTGTGGGGCCTCCAGGTGGGTGGTGTGGGGCCTCCAGGTGGTGGGTGGTGTGGGGCCTCCAGGTGGGTGGTGTGGGGCCTCCAGGTGGGTGGTGTGGGGCCCCCAGGTGGGTGGTGTGGGCCCTCCAGGTGGGTGGTGTGGTGCCTGCAGTTGGGTGGTGTGGGGCCTCCAGGTGGGTGGTGTGGGGCCTCCAGGTGGGTGGAGTGGGGCTTCCCGTGTGGATGCTGAGGGCCCCTGTGCTGAGGGTGGTGTTCCCATCCTCCTCCACCCTGCTGCCCCTGAGGCCTGAGTGCTCAAGCTCCCCCTGCCTATTTTAGGGTTCACCGTTCACCCTGGTGACAGGTGGGTGCTGGAGACCGGCCGCCTGTATGAAATCACCATCAAAGTTTTTAACAAGTTCAGCAACAAGGTCTATCCATCTGACGTGAGTGCCTGTTCAGGTGCTGGCTGGGGGATGAGGTGGGTCGTTGCCTGACGCAGCTGCTGGAAAGCAGCCCCCAAAGCAACAGGAGCCCCCATGCAGGCTGACTGAAGAAGGGTCCTGTTTCTAGTGGCGCTCCCGGGTCTGTGGCAGACACTGCCAAGGCATCCTGGGGCATTTCCAGAACCTATGAACCTGCACACCAGCCCCGCCGCAGAGTCCCTGTAGGGCTGGAGGGCAGATGGTGCCACAGCGGCAGGGCTTCAGGAGAGGGGGATACGGAGGAGGTCTCTGCCCGCCACTCTCCCGCCCCCTTTTCCCCAAGCTGGGGATCTCAGAGAATTCATTCTTCCCCTGCCCTGCAAAGAGTCAGGGAGCACGTCCTGGCCTTCTCCCTGCTGAGCCCCAGAAATACCTGGAACCCTGTGTGACAGAGGCCGAGCTCAGCACGTTTTCTGGTTCTGGAAAGGGGTGTCAGACAGATGGGGAAATGTGCAGGAGCCTTGGCCTCCTCTCTGTTGTCCCCCGTGAGAAATTCCAGGCTCATCAGTGAGTGCCTCCAGGCCCTTCCGGGTGGCGTTGCAGGTTTTTATTTGAGACGGATCCCCTGTCCCCAGGCTGGATCATGGCCACCTTGGCTCACTGCAACTCCTCCGGTTCACCCACTGCTACCTCAGCCTCCTGAGTAGTTGGGACTACAGGCGCCCACCACCACGCCCGGCTAATTTTTTGTATTTTTAGTAGAGACGGGGTTTCACTGTGTTCGCCAGGATGGTCTTGATCTCCTGACCTCGTGATCCGCCTGCCTCGGCCTCCCAAAGTGCTGCGATTACAGGCGTGAGCCACCGCGCCTGGCCCTGAGTTGGAGGTTTTAGAAAGAGGTGAGGTTCCTCTCGGTGTCCTTACAGAAGTCATTGCTTTGCCCACGTTATCAAACAAGGGCTGGGATGGTCACCATTTGCAGTTAGCTGTAGGGGACGTGATGTCCTTTTTTTGTATTTACTAGTTCCTTGTTGAGACCTCGGTAGGCTCCAAGCTGCCCCAGGTGCCACACGGGGAGATGAAACAGGAGAGCAGGTCATCAGGCCACGTAGGGAGGGTGGCCTGGGTGAGGACAAAGGCCATAGTGGTCAGAGCTCTGTTCCAGGGCCTGGCCTGCCCGTCTGCTGCTAGTGGAGGCTGCTGAGCCCCAGGGGGCCCCTTGGCCTGGCCTGCCTGCTGGTTTCAGTCTTGTAGCTTCTTGCCCAAACTCTGACTTTCTGGAGTCACCCCAGAAGCACCTCTCACCTGTCCTGCCTCGCCTTCCAGAACTTCCGAATTGAAACTGTGCTTCCTGCTGAGTTCTTTGAGGTGCTCTCATCCTCCCAGAATTGGTCATACCATCGCGTTGGGGCACTAAAGAGGGGACAGACGGCGATTGAAGTGGCCCTCACCTTTGTGGTGGACCAGGCAAGTTGGTGTCTCCCTTGCATCGTGCCTTGGCCTATGAAGGCCCCCTCTGTAGGCAGAAATGTCAGCCCAGGAGGGCCATGGGTCCCAGGGAGTTGGGCCACCAGCGTCCCTTTGCCTGTTTGGGCTAATTGCATCCTGAGTTCTTTTTTCCTTTGTCTTTAAGAAGCCCATCAGCCTTAGGGAGCAGAGCTTTGCTGATTGGAAAATCGGCCTGGGTGTTCCCATTTTCCTACCCTGCACAGAAGGCTTCCTGGTCTGGAAGGGGCAGCAGGCAGCAACAGGAAGAAATGCCCATGCACCAACAGTGACTCCTGCCAGAGTCGGCCTCCTCAGCTCTGGGGGCTGGGCGGGCTGCTTTAGATCTCAAGCCTCAGTTTCCCCATCTATAAAGTGGGGGGGACACCACGTCCATCCTGCCAGGGTGCCCTGAGGATTCAGTCAGGCAGCACTTCCAGGAGTGGCTGTAGCAGAGCCATGGAAAGCCATGCCCGTGGAGAACAAGAGGGTGGCAGGGTGTCTGGAACCTTCCTCTCCACTCTCCCACAAAATCCACCTTTGTGGCCTGATTCCCAGGGAGGGGTGGGGATCCGGTGACTGGGAAAGAGTGCTGACGACATGGTTGTCATAGTGATGTGTGGCACCCTCACCCCTTGTAGGATGGAGGGGTCCATACGCTATGGGTGCCTGTGTGGAACCAGCAGGAGGTGGAAATTCACATCCCCAACACTCTGTATCCCAACATCTTGATGTTTCCATGGCAACCAAAGACGAGTACTTATCAGTACACAATAAAGCTACCTGAGACCCCCGCTTCTGGGTGCATTCCTTTGGTGTTTCTATAGGATTGTGGCTTTTCGTCCGTTCTATTACTTTTTTTTTTTTTTTTTGAGACAGAGTTTTGTTCTGTCACCCAGGCTGGAGTGCAGTGGCACAATCTCGGCTCACTGCAACCTCTGCCTACCGGGTTCAGGTGATTCTCCTGCCTCAGCCTCTCAAGTAGCTGGGACTACAGGTGCACACCACCACGCCCAGCTAATTTTTGCATTTTTAGTAGAGACATGTTGGCCAGGCTGGTCTCGAACTCTTGACCTCAAGTGATCCTCCCACCATGGCCTCTCAAAGTGCTGGCATGAGCCACCACGCCCAGTCTCATTCTGTTACTTTTAACATTACTCTTTAGTGGCCTACTTTAAATCACAGTCTTTATGATTTCTGTTATTTCCTGAGGTTTCCATCATAGCAATGCATTTTTTGTAATCAGGAAAAAGCCCAACAAAAACCAGTAGTGAAAAAATAGAGAAAAGAAAATACAATAAATTCTGGAATATTCTGGAATACAGATTTGAATTTCATTAACATTTTTCTAAAAGTTGTGTTTTGAAAACTATATATATCTGTATATATCTATATATCTATATATATAGATATATAGATCTATACCCTTAGAGAAAACATTCAAATTCAAGGCATAAGTATCTCCAACCCCATCGCATGGGATGTGTCACTGCTTTGATCTTCCTGCCTGCACATGGCATTAGCCAGCAGGACTCGCCTCACATGGGGTTCGAGTCCTCGTGGTCAGTGCAGGGCACATCAGTCCTGCTGTCCCATGGAGTGGTGACAGGTGTCCTGTCTGTGCACTGGCACCAGCTCTCTGCTCAGGTGTGTCACCATCCTGGCCCCTTGGGTTCTGGGGTTGTTTCCTCTGGTCTGGGAGCAGAGGTGTGGTCGCTGACCTCCCAGCAGATGATGAGTGGGCAGGGGTGTGTGCTGGGAGCTCGTGTCTGGTCGGGGAGGCAGCGCCCTGCAGCTGGCTCAGTGGCCAGGGGTTCTTCCCACTGCAGCCTGAGCTTTGGGAGGTGCCACCAGATTCTGGGGCCTCTGTCATGGGCATGTGTGTTTGTGTGCATCAGTCTCAAGGTCCCCAGAACATGAGGGCAGAAACAAGACAGGACAAAGAGGGCGAGGGCAGGGGGAGCCTCCAGACAGACCCCGGCTGACACCACGTTTTTCCCTGCAGTTGGCATCGACCTTGTGTGTGAGTGAGTAAGTGGCCACAGGTGTTTCTGAGGGTGTGAGAATGGGTGTGTTTGAATGTGTCTATACGTATGTGTGTGAATGTGTAAGAAAGTGAGTATGTGTAGAGCTGTGTGGGTATGTGAGGATGTGTGTGAATGTATAGGTGCATGTGAGTATGAATGGCTAGGTGAGTGTGCGTTGGCTCGTGTGTGAGCACCTATGTTTGAGGGTGTGTCTGTGGTCAAGTGTGAGCTTGAGTGAGTGCATGTGAACTGGTGAGTGGGAATGGTGAGTGGGTGAATGTGAGGGTGAATGTGTTGAGCGTGTGTGAATGGGTGAGCCTGTGTGAATGTGAGCGTGTATGTATAAGTGCGAGTCGCTGTGTAAATCAGTGAGCATGTGTGTGAGGGGAGTGGGAGCATGTGAATGTGTGTGTGAACCTGTGGGTGTGAAGGGTATGTGATGGTGAGCTTATGAGTGTGAACAGGGCACATGCCTATGTGAACATGTGTGTGTGAGCACGTGAATGGGTGGATGATGTGTCTGAGTAGGTGAATGTGTATGAATCTGTGAGTGTGAATGGGTTAGTGTGTGGGTGTGAGGGGTAAACTGTGTGACCATTTTGTGAGCATGTGAATGAGAGGATGACAGGTGTGAGTAGGTGAACGTGTGTGAACCTGTGGGTGTGAATGGTATATGTGAGGATAAATGTGTGGGTATGAGTGTGAGTGTGTGCATATATGTGTGAATGGATGGGCAGGTATGTGTATGAATGTGAACTATGTGAATGGTGTGTGAGCATGTGAGTGGGAGGGTAAATTGTGTGTGAGTAGGTGGGGTGTACGTGTGTCAACTGTAAGTGTAAATGGTGTGAGTGTGTGTGAGCATGACTGAGTAGGTATAAGTGTGAGTGTGAAGTGTGGGTGTGAATGGTGAGCATGTGTGAAGGTAAATCTGAGTGTGAGTGAGTAGGTGTCTGTGTGTGTGAACTGTAGGTGCGAATGGTGAGTGTGTGGAAGCCCAGAATCAGACTGTCGAGCTGGATCATTCAGACTCCACACATCCAGCCCCTTTATACAAACTGGGAGACTGAGGCTGGGCAGTGGTGGTGGGGAAGGGATCACACCCAGGGTTTGAAGGACAGCCCAGGTCAGAGCCCAGCCAGGAGCTCCTGACCCCCATCCTCCCTCCTATCCGCTGCTGCTGCAGGTTTGTCTGTGTCGGGAGCGTGCTGTGTCCACCCCACCTTGGTGCAGCTAGGAGCATGTCCTCCCCCACCCTGCACTTAGCTCACAGCCCACAACTCAACGGACTTACTAGATGGCAGGGGCTGTGAGCCAGGCAGGGAGGGTGCTGTGGTAGGAGCCCTAGGGAGGGGTCTAGGGAGGCCGGCCAGGGCAGAAGCCAGCCATGGGGCCACCCCAGCAAGTCCCAGGTCATGAGAACCCTCTGGGTATGTGTGGGCAGCAAAAAAGGCTATGAGGCTGAGTGCTGAGCTGGGGAGCTGCAGTCAGAGCCTTGGTAGGGGCCAGTGGCAAAGGTGTTGGGAGACTTTTCCCTGCGTCTGGTGAGAAGCCATTAGAGACCTTTTGGCAGAGCCAGGACCCACCACTCAGACTTCTGTGTTGGGGCTGTGCAGAGAGAACAGGAGGCTGGGGGCAAAGGGCAGAGAGGGTGGGGGCTTGGCAGCTGTGGGACCAGTTCTGGGGTAGACTGGGAGGAAGCCATGGGTTGGATGATAGAGTAGGGAAATCAGGGAGCAGTCCCCGTCTCTGGGAAGAATCACTGGCAAAAGTTTGGGAGGAGCAGGGTCTGTGTTAGCCACACCCAGACTCCAGGTGAGGGTGGCAGGAGGAGCGGATGCTGGGGTCTGCACGGGAGAGAGGCTGACTTTAGTCTAGAGAAATGAACCGCATCATCAGGGTACTGGTGGTGTTTGCAGCCCCAGGACTGAACAATCCCAGAGATGAGGAGGGAGACAGCCCAGCAACCACAGAGCCTCTTCCAGATTCCGCCCCCAGAAACCCCACTGCTCACAAGCCAGAGCCTCCTCCAGACTGGCCAGGCCCAGGGAAGGGCTCGACTCAGGTGCTGGGCACATGGTCTTGCCCTGGTCTCTGCTAGGCCCTGGCCACTTCCAGAAGCTCCTTTTCTCATATTTGCCCATTTTTTTTGGTTGAGGACGTGGGACCTTCCCCACCTGCGGTTTCCTTGGTGGGGTAATGCAGGAGGGATAACCAGGAGCGTGGGGGTAAGAGGCACCCTGAAGGCTGCAAGACCCCAGCCTGAGTCCTGGTCTCCTCCTGGCTAACCCCATCCTCAAGCCTCAGTTGCCTCTACCACATCATGAGGGCAAGTAGAAGATCCCACTTAGTCTATGCCAGCTCCCAAAGTCTAGAATTAGTCTTCTGAGCCCTGGGCCACAAGCAGCCTCCATCTTGACAAAAGCCCCCCTCCCCTCACAGGCTGAGGAGCCAGCCCCTAGCCCGCGTGCCCACCGAGGCTGGCGTGGGGTCTGAGCTGCATCCTCCGTGTCCTCCCCCTGGGACTGGACAGCACTGCCCTGCCCACAGGGCTCCAGCCCTGTGCTGACTGCTTCTCCCCTGCAGTCCCAGCCAGGTCCCCTGGGGCATAGTGGCTGCGAGCCTGGCCGCTCTCCTCAGCGCCCGGACTGCGGCTCTACTTTGTGAGTAGCTGTACTGGCAGCGGTGCCCAGCCCTCCTCTCTCACATCTCCTCTCCTCAGATGTCATGAAGGAGGCCACACCTGGGTCCCGCCTTCTTCCCTGACCCTGTCCCTCTGTCTCCACTAGAACATCTTCCCTTCCCCCAGCACAGATGACCCAGGAGTGTCCCTGGCCCAGCCTGTGGCTGCAGCCAGCTCCAGAGTGGCATGTCCAGCATGCCACTCCTCCCCCCGCAGTGGCTGCACAAAAGGCCAGGCGATGGCCCTGTTGCCCATGGCTGGGACTCCTTCAGGGGTATCACTTCTGCTCACCCTTTGACTTTTCAAAAGACCCAAGCTCAAGCCCCTTGTATTAGTCCATTCTCACAAAGCCATAAAGAACTACCTGAGACTGGGTAATTTACAAAGATAAGAGGTTTAATTGGCTCACGGTTCCGCAGGCTGTACAGGAAGCACAGGGCATCTACTTCTTGGGAGGCCTCAGGGAGCTTTCACCCATGGCGAAAGGTGAAGTGGAGCAGGTGTCCTACATGGCAGGGGCGGGATCAAGAGAGGGAGTCAGGGGAGGTGCAACATGCTTTCAAACAACCAGATCCCATGATAGCTCGCCATCATGAGGACATCACCAAGGCAATGGTGCTAAACCATTAGAATCCACTCCCATGATTTGATCACCTCCCACCAGGACCCACCTCCAACACTGAGGATTAAAACTGAACCTAAAATTTGGGTGGGAACACAGATCCAAATCTTATCACCCACTCTGGGTCATGGCCGGGCTGTCTCCCCTCCACCTGGTTCCAGGGCCGGCTCTTTGGGGTTTCCTGCTCCCATCCCATCTCTGTACACCGCGGTCACTCCAGCTGTGGCCGCCACGTTCCTCTCCCCAGAGTCCCCTCTGCACATCCTCAGAGGGCTCCTGGTCCTGAGCACCCTGATCAGTGGGCCCAGCACACACAGCTGGCTGCTCCTCTCACTTCCTCCATGCAGCCAGCCTGGCCTGGAAACAGCTGTGCAGTTTCCGCAGGCTCAGCTGGGTGGTGCTTTCAGAAACCCGTCCCCATTCTCTGTCAGGAAATTCACATGGTCCTTTTTCAAGGAGGTGGAGGCCTCAGGCCCTCAAGGTTGTCCTGTGCCCTGGAGACAGTCTACTCAGCCAGTCCTTCCTGGGAAAGGAGCCCATCCTCCTCTGCAGGGACCTGGGCTGCAATCTCTCTTCTCACTTTTCTCAGGGTACCCAGTGCTCTGGGGGGCAAAGGCTGTTTCCTGGCTCCATGCCCCTGCCAGCCTCCTCCCAAAAAAACCCATCCAGGCTCACCGTTTCCTCCTAGACATAATTTCTTCCTCTCTGGGGTTTATTCCCTTGTCAGGGTGACAAAATGGGGTGTGTGTGTGTGTGTGTGCGTGTGTGTGTGTGTGTGTGTGTGTGAAAGGGATGAGCTGGAGAAGAGGGGAGGCGCTGCCAGCCCTCACCCAGAGAAGCTTGCTTGGGCCCAAGGCCACAAATGCACCCACCCACGCCCTTTACAGGGCCTCTTACTCTATCCACCTGTAAATGTGCCTGTCTCTCACTCTGGGAACCCCAATTCGCCAGCGTCCTGTCCCCCCTCACCCCTCCATCGCTTTTCTATGCTGGGCCGCTGGAGATTGTCTCCTGCCTGCATCCCTGCCACACCCCAGCCCCAGCCCCACTCCTGTGCCCTACATCGCCTACCCCCAAAGGGATCCCCTCTCCTACCCGAGCATCTTACCCTGGCCTCAGCTTCCCCAAGTGGAGGCTGCACCGGCTTCAACAAAAACTGTCCTGTGCCTCCTCTGCACCCCCAATACTGGAATCAGCAGAGATCGGGCCGCCAGGCTTGCACAAGCCCCCCGGGGAGGGTGGGGCCCGGGACCCTCTCCAGGACATGGTCTCCTTTGCTGTGTTCCCGCCATCATTTCCCTGTGCACGGGAGAGGGGGAGGGGTGCGCCCAGGAACTAAGAGCGAATCCCTTCCCCATCCTCTCACAGGAACTCCTCTGGGTGTCACAGCCTCACCCCCGCCCACCCTGGAGCCCTCATTTGGCTTTGGGGGGACCGGCGGCAGCTACTTGTGGATCACAAAATGAGGCCCTGGGAACATCAGCGGCAACGCGGTGGGGGGAGCGGCGAGGCAGTGTCCCCAGAGAGGCCCTGCCGTAGTCCTCCATTCCCTGGGTTGTGCCTAGGCTCCCAGAGGCACAACCAGACCCCGGGGTGCAGCTGGAGAGTGCCTCCCATCCACTATCCCCTTTGGATGGGGCGGAAAACCCCCGAGGATGTCCTAGCGCAGTTCACGTTGCCCCAGCCGACCACGTGAGGGCGCGCCCTGTGTTAGTTTGGACAAATTAAAGCTCCTCTTGCGGGCAGGCCTGGAGCCCCCCGGGCCGGACCAGGGCTCGGGTGCCTGTGGCGTTCTCTGGGCTGCCGGCCGCCAAGCTCCCGGCCGTGGGGCCTCCTCTGGGGCCCGCGCTATTGGCCTCCAAACGAGGTGCCCCCCTCCTCTCGCGCTCCCGCAGCCTAGGGTGCACCTCTCCGTTCGCCTTTGCTGAGCCCTTCCAGGACGCAAGCCGCCTCTCCACTGCGCCGGGAGCTCAGGCCCTGTCCGGGGCGCCTCGCTGCGGGCGCGGCGGCGCTGGAGAGGCGCGGTCCGAGAAACCAGCGGCCGGAGAAGGGGCTCCAAGAAGCACAAGTTGGCGCTGGCCCCGGACCAGGCTGTTGTTGTTCTCAACGTGGTCCGCCATGAAGCTATAAAAAGCCGAGAGAAGCGCCCTCCCGCCAGAGCGCAGCGCGCACGCCCAGCGAGTTCCAGAGGCGCCAGTGGAAGCTGCGGCGGCGGCGTCTCGCTTTCGGCGGGATTTCTCTGCGCTCCGACCCGGCCTAGATCTGCATCCCCAGCTCCAGCTGCCGACTCGGACTCGGTCTCTGACCCCAACTCGGTCCCCTAGCCCGGGCCCGGCTCCAGGCCCCCCAACCCTCGCTCCGGCCCGGCCCGGCCCCCACCCCAGCCCTGCCGCCCGGCCCCAGGCCTGGCCGCGGCCGCTCCCGCCTGGAGCCGCCGCGCGCCCCTAGCCCCCCTGCACCCCCTCGGCCCCTCGCCTTCCTCTTCCCGGCGCGGCCCCCCGGCTTCCGCGCGCCGCCCGCCACCAACCCTCTTGCTACCATGTCCGTGGAGCTCGAGGAGGCCCTGCCAGTGACGACCGCCGAGGGGATGGCCAAGAAGGTGACCAAGGCTGGCGGCTCGGCGGCGTTGTCCCCATCTAAGAAGAGGAAGAATAGCAAGAAGAAGAACCAGCCGGGCAAATACAGCCAGCTGGTGGTGGAGACCATCCGTAGGCTGGGTGAGCGCAACGGCTCGTCGCTGGCCAAGATCTACACCGAGGCCAAGAAGGTTCCGTGGTTCGACCAGCAGAATGGGCGCACCTACCTCAAGTACTCGATCAAGGCGCTGGTGCAGAACGACACGCTTCTGCAGGTGAAGGGCACCGGCGCCAACGGTTCCTTCAAGCTCAACCGCAAGAAGCTGGAGGGCGGCGGGGAGCGGCGCGGAGCCCCGGCGGCCGCCACCGCCCCGGCTCCCACAGCACACAAAGCGAAGAAGGCAGCCCCTGGCGCGGCCGGCTCCCGGCGCGCGGACAAGAAGCCCGCCAGGGGCCAGAAGCCGGAACAGCGCTCGCACAAGAAGGGCGCTGCCGCCAAGAAGGACAAAGGCGGCAAGGCCAAGAAGACGGCGGCCGCCGGGGGCAAGAAGGTGAAGAAGGCGGCCAAGCCCAGCGTCCCCAAAGTGCCCAAGGGCCGCAAGTGAGCGTGTCGGCCGGTCAGAGCGGCCGGCGTGGGCATTTCGGTGTTTTTGTTTTTCTACCCCAAGTGACGTAGATTTTGTACGGCTCGCCCCGGCCGGGGCCGCGGGGCCTGGTCTGAGCCTCAGGGAGGGGCCCCGGGTCCTCTCCGTCTTTCCCCTCCCCCAACGATGTAGCGTTTTTCGTTGTTTGCTTAAGGTTTTTGAAACAGCCCTGGCGACGCCTCTATTGGCTCTCGGCCTTGGCAACGGCCGTCGTCATGGTTACTGGCCCCTAGGCGCCGATGGCCGAGGCCGCGCCTGCCCACCGGGCGGGGGCCGCTGGTTGGCCGGGCCCAGGCGCGCGGGGACGCGGAGGCCGCGCATCCTTTCCCGGCTCCCCACCCTCCCTGCCTTTGGGTGCGCCACAAACAATCGCTCCGGGCTCAGGGCTGCGTGGCTCTTCCCTTCATTCCATGGGCCTTTCTTTGGGCACAATAAAGCGTTTAAACCTTTCAACCTCTCTCGTTTAATCTGAGTGGAATAGGGATGGGTGCCTTCGGCACTCGGGGTTGGATGGCGGGCCCCTCAGGTCCTTATACCCCAGATCTGTTGGCCAGGGTGTAAGCCTGGAGCCAGGGGCCTTCAGCAAGAGGTGGGAATTGCTGGCTTGGGACGAACTTAAAGTATCTGGGACAGGGAGATAGACAGGATCGGTCCCTTAGGAGGGATGGGTCTATCTGCCCCCACAGGGGGTCCATCGGCCATTGCGGGGAGCGGGATATGGGGAGAGGAGGAGGGGGGATTAATGGGTTTTCAGGATTAATGGTCAGGGACCTAAACTTGGCCTCCAGAGAGGTAGTTCTTACAAAGTCACACCAGACTGGCCTGTAAGCTTAGTCATTCTGACTCCAGCGAGGGTTAGAGTGAGATGTGACCGGGACGAAGTGTGGTGGCCAGAGAGTGGAGTTCCCGACCACAACCCAAAGTGTGGTCTCAAAAGGGTATATGCCGTCTCTGAGCCTATTGGTTAAGCTGGGGTGCAAACGGGACCCAAAGGATTGCTGGGAAAATTAGTAGGAGCAGAAGCATCTCCAGCCCTGGGACATTCTGGTATCCAGCATATGGGATAGTTGTCTGTCCAGTTAGTTGGGCAGTAGGCCAAGGTCTATTCTGACAGATGTCCCTAAAAATGGACAACTGCAAAACAGGCCCCCAAGGGCAGTGGGAAACAGGGAAGCTTCTAAAACAGTGGGTATATACTCATACCAGCGTGAGTGACTCTGGGCTGGGATTAGGTGAGAATGCAGGAGAGCTCGTTTTACCCCCTGTGTAAGAGATTGCAGAAACTACAGGTGGAGGCAGGACCTCCTGGTCATAGACTGGAGGGGAGGGAGCATTGCTGGAGAGGAGCCCAGGCCTGCTGCTACCCCTGATCTGGGCCTGGCAGACCTCTCTGCCGCCTGGGTGAGTTGCCACTCCATTCCCTCTGCAAATCTTCGTAACCCATTGTGGCCTCCTCCCTGCTGCTTCCTGCCTCACTGAACTGCAGAGTCAGGTGCCAGTGGGAGTCCTACCTGCCCTGTCCTGGGCCAAGCACTGAGGACACAGCAGTAGACAAAACCAGTCCAGGTGCCTGCCCTGCCCAAGCTCCCTGGCTAGTGTGGAGATGGTGAATGATGAGGGCAGAGGTACTATGATCAGCACACAGACGGCTGTGGCTGTTTGGGGTCTGGGGGCCTGTGGGCACCTAGGAGGCAGGTAGGCCTAGGCTAGCAGCTCCACCCCTGCTGCCAGATCATGTCCCAGTTGTCCAAATCTGAATCTCTGGGGCTAGGCCTAGGAATCAGCCTTCTGACCAGATCCCCAGGTGGTTCTGGGGTTCAGAGAGGGCTGAGAAGGGCTGCAGCAGGGGCTATGGGCACCAAGGCCTCAGACATTTGTCCTCGGTGGATGCTGCTCCTTCCTGCCTGCCTGTTCAAGTGCTCCATGAACACTGAGTTTCATCCCTCCCTGAATCTTCCTCCCTAACCAAGGCCTCCACCTTGCTGACCATCTGTCCTTTGAGGCCATCTCATCATGTCCGAGTGCCAGCCCAGGCCTGTCCCATACTCCTTGCAGGGCCAGCCAATATGCCACCAGCAGCTAGGGTCCAGGAGAGGCCTTGGCATATCCAGGATTCTAAAGAGATGGTGCTGCTGGCCAGCTAAATCCAGTGCCCCAAAGTGTGCTTTGGGCTGTCCTCATTCCTCATTGCCTTTCCATATTTCTCACCATCTACCCTTTGCTGTTCACACCACCTGCCTCCACTAGTGGCCGCCTCCTCTGGTGCTACCTCCCACCCCTGTCTCTTGTCACCCACTCTTCATTCCTTGGCATGGGCCCCAGCTTGCTGTCTTCCCCACCCTGAGGCTTGCACCCTCCAAGAGCACTTAAGCACCCAGTAGACCAGCCCTCAGTGAGACAGGCCGTCAACTTTGCTGATAATATTGTGAGCTTCCCTTGGGAACCCAGCCCCAAGGTGGTCACATGACTCAAGACCTGGCCAATAAGTGTTCAGTCAGTTATTCACTTGGCCACAGTGATTAGGTGAGAAATGGGTTCTTGATCCAGTGAGTTCAATGCAAGTGAATCCTGGGACGGAATTCCCTGGAACTGCTGAGAAACAGGTGCTCTTTTGCTGGGATCACTAAATGTTAGGGACGTGGGTCCAGAGTTGCCAGTGACTATCTTTGTCAACATATAGGGAGAGCCCCCCTGAATAAGGAGCCAATATAGAGAAAATTGGAGGCAGGAAATGGACAGATGCTTAATGACATTAATGGAGCTTCTGGATCAAGCCATGCCTGAAGCTTGGATAGCCCTGACTATCCTGTGAGCCTATACATTGCTTTTTGCATACATTAGTTTGGGGTTTCTGTTGCTTGCATCCTGGTCTCTCACTCAAAGGAGTGACTCACCTAACCCTCCCCACATGCCCATCCTGGACCTTGTCGTCCTTTCAAATTGCTCTTCCTCTGAACCACCCTTCTAGTGTCCCATTCTCTGCCCATAGGCCCCTCCCCTCCCTTTTTCCCAGCTTGCTCACTCGGCCCCTTCAGCTGGGTGGCTTTCTGATTTTATGGGACCTGTGCTACTGTGGGGTTCACAGAGTAGTTCCCACATCCCTGAGAGTTGCCCTAAGTTGATGCCATATGACCACAACCAACCACACCTGAGTACTCACTGTGTCTGGTGCTCTGAGGACTCACAGGCCTGATCTCAACCTCAAAACAACCCCGATCTTGAAAAAGGGTGTTCAAGAGCCAAATTTACTGATGCAGTTGCTGAGACTCTGGGAGGCCACACAGCCAGGTCAAGATTCAAACCTGCTCTGTGTAGCTCCAAAGCCTGTATTTTTCTGCCCTGATGCTCAGCTCTTACAGTGGGCTGGGGAGTCCAGGATCCACCATTTATTTACTGTGTCTCCTGGACTTGGCTTCAAGAAGCCTCAATTCCAATTGAACATTGAAGGCACTTGACACTGTGAGGCTAAGGAGAAGGGCTTTCTAGAGGAGGTGACCCTGGTACAGCAAGGAGGCAAAGGACTTGTGTGCAAGACAGCCCAGGCTTGAGCTCTCCTCTGCAGCCCAGTGCGGATTAGTATTAAATATCAGGAAGGGGCAGGTGGGAGCAGGCCCCTGCTAGAAGCTACCATAGTGGGCCTATCTCCACTATGATCTTTGGGTCTGGGGCAAGCAAGATTGTTCTCCCCAAGTCTCAGTTTCCTCATATGTAAATGGTGCTAAGAAAGACTTAAAAATCACTCATCTGCTAACTAGGCAGAGTCTGATCACACTGTCTCTGGCCAAGACCTCCAGCCTCTGCACCCCCAATCCCTTGAATCCCCCTGGGGTCAGCACCCTACCTGTTGCCAGGGCTACTCTGCTTGCGACGTTGCCTCCTCCCTGTGAGCCTCAACATCTCACCTCTGCCTTCTAGGTCCCCCAATCTGCCTTCTCCCTGGCCCCAAGACAGCTCTGCAGACACTGCAAAGGGCCCGTCCCAGGGTGTGTAGCCTTAGTGACTGGTAGAAGGGGATCTCCATTCAGTCAATGTCCCTAGACCAACCTGGTCTAAAGCTGTCTGTCTGCCAGAGCAGGGCTTGGAGCTGAGCACAGGGCCTGTTGGGAAGGGTCCGAGCTCCTAGCACAAGGGGTGCTGCCATCTCACTGTCCCAGTCATCAGATCTTGGGTGATGTGGCCCAGGGCATATTAGCTCTTCCAGCAGCTCCACCAGTTATGAGGAGGCAAAGAAGTCCTGGTTCTTCCCACAGCAACTGCTGTTAGGGCTACTTACACTTGCAAGCTGGGGGCGGTGATACTTGCAGAGGTATGGGAGAACAAAACATCTCATATGCCAAGGGGTTAGTCCACAGTCATTCATTCAACACCTACTGGATTGGGCCCCTTCTCTTGGACTGTGCCAAGCTGGGGGTGAATGAACGGGAGCAGAGGCAGCGATGGGACTCAGTAACTTGCAGGAGGACAGATAAACCAGAAAGTTCCTGGTAGGGACATTCCAGACTGGAAACCCCACAGTAGCACAGGCTGCTGGGTTTGGGGAATGGTGAAAGGTGTAGTGGTAAAAGCAGTGGGGGAGATGTGACAGGGCACGAGGCTGGAGAAGTCAGCAGGGCTTCAGGTTCCCATGTCAACTCAATGGAGAAGGAAAACCAGGGAACTGGCTTGCACAATTGTAGGAGCTGATTAAGCAGTTTCTGTAAGGCTGTATCTCCAGCCTGACAGAGAGCTTGAAGACTGACGGAGCTTGAAGTCCACAGGCAGGTGGTCAGGAGGGGAACACCATGAGCACATGAGCATACTGAAACCCCACTAGCACAGGAAGGACCCGTGACAACAGACTGAAACCTGTTTCTATTCTTGTTGTCTCTGACCTCACTGATGAAGGTAGAAACTGGGACCCTTAGCCACAGAGCTAGACGTGCACACACCTGCCCCAGGAGTCAGAAAAAACTGAAGGAGAGTCCGGGAAAAGCACAGCAATTGCAGGTCCAGGTGCTGCTTCATGCCAATCAGGTGAGTCAGCAGATCAGCAATCCAAATGGTTGCTTCCTTCCAAATCTGGTGAGAATCTGCCTCCTGGCCCACCCTAATGGAAAATATACTAGTCAGGGAGTTCTGGAAAATATGGTTCAGCCAGGCCAAGTTGGCATGTTACAAAGCCCTCCCAATTCCACAGTTAAAAATGGGCGTGGGGGGTGGTGAGGAGGGCTTCCAGACCAGGTAGAGCATTCTGGCCAACTGGAAGACACAGACTCCACCTGAAGAGGGGCAGTGACTACCCAGCTCTTAGTGATTGTTTTCAGAGCTTCCCAGTTTTCCAAATAATGTTAGAAGAAGCACCTCCTAAAAGTTTCCAAGTCCCTCTCTGGAGGCTGGGAGTGGTCTGGCCATCCAGGGAGGAATGGGGTAGGGTACCTCAGTGCAGCAGTGGTCCTACATGGGGCCTGGTTGTCAGAGGCACCTCCTCAAAATTTTTCAAAGTGGAAACTAAACTATTTTTTGAAATTTCCCATTATTTTAAAATATGGGCTTAAAAAACAAATACCCCATACCCATTAGAATGGCTACTATCAAAAAACAGGGCTGGGCACTGGGACTTATACCTATAATCCCAGCACTTTGGGAGGCCAAGGTGGGAGGATCACTAGAGCCCAGGAGTTCAAGACCAACCTAGGTAATATAACAAGACTCCCATCTCTACAAAAAATACAAAAATTAGCTGGGCATGGTGGTGTGTGCCTTTAATCCCAGCTACTCAGGAGGCTGAGGTGGGAGAGAATCGCTTGAGCCCAGGAGGTGGAGACTGCAGTGAGCCAAGATTGAGCCACTGCACTCCAGCCTGGGCAACAGAGCCAGACCCTGTCTCAAAAAACAAGCAAACAAACAAAAAAAAACACAGAACACAGCAAGTGTTGGCAAGGATGTGGGGAAACTGGAACACTTGTGCACTGTTGGAAGGAATGTAAAATGGTCCAACTGCTATGGAAAACAGTATGGCAGTTTCTCAAAAAATTAAATATAATTACTATGCAATCCAGCAATTCCAGTTGTGGGTAAATGCCCTGAAGAATGGAAAGTAGTGATGAGAAGAGCACACATGTTCATAGTAGCACTATTCATAATAGCCAAGAGGTGGAAGCAGCCCAAGCATCCGTTGACAGATGGGTAGATTTTTAAATGTGATCTACCCATCCAATGGAATATTATTTAGCCTTAAAAAGGAAGGAAATTCTGACGCATGCTACAACATGGATGAATCTTGAGAACATTATGCTGAGTGAAAATAGCCAGTGACAAAAAGACAAACACTGCATGATTCCACTTAAATGAGGTATCTAGAGTAGTAAAATTCAGAGATAGAAAGTAGAATGGTGGTTATCAAGGGCTGAGGGGAGGGAAATATGGGGAGTTGTTTAACTTTCAGTTTTGCAAGATGAAAAAGTTTCAGAGATTGGTTGCACAACAATGTGAATACAATTAACAGTATTGAATTTATATTTTAAAATGTTTGGCTGGGCACAGTGGCTCACGCCTGTAATCCCAGTACTTTGGGAAGCCGAGGTGGGTGGGTCACCTGAGTTCAGGAGTTTGAGACCAGCCTGGCCAACATGGCAAAAGCCCATCTCTACCAAAAACACAAAGATTATCTGGGCATGGTGGTGGGCGCCTGTAGCCCCAGCTACTCGGGAGGCTGAGGCAGAAGAATCACTTGAACTTGGGGGGCAGAGGTTGCAGTGAGCCAAGATCTTGCCACTACACTCCAGCCTTGGGGGCAGAACAAGACCTCGGTCTCAAAAAAAAAGGCTAAGATGGCAGATTTTATGTCACATGCATTTTACCAGAATTAATAAATATATATATCATATGGGCCAAACAAAAATCACTGTGTGAGCTAAATGTGGCCTGAAGTTCCCCAACTTTGAGATTTCTCAACTGGATCTTCTATGAGGGCACTTCTGGCCACTTCACAAGACAAGAAGCCCCAAATGATGATGTCCTGAAGGAGACTCAACCAGAGGTAGCTATATGCTGGTGAAAGCCAGAGACCTATCTGCCAGTGCTGAGCGTCTACACCTGGGTAACAACCTCTCCACAGAAGGTTGTCATTAGGACCCCAGAGCCTTGCCCAGTGCACCTTGTAAATATGCCCTCCCAGAGGCTCCTTTTCTTGCTCACCTCTTATTGGCTCTCCCAACCCCTATCCTTCTGGTTGCCTTGGTTAGGGACTGTGAAAGACTCTGCCTTTTACAACTTTCTGTGGTAGGACGGGGGGTTGGGTGGTGCAGTGGTTCACACCTTTAATCCCAGCACTTTGGGAAGCCCAGGCAGGAAGATCACTTGAGCCCAGGAGTCTGAGATCAGCCTGGGCAACATAGTGAGACTCCCATCTCTACAAAAAATATGAAAATTAGCCGAGTGTGGTGGCATGCGTCTGTAGTCCCAGCTACTTGGAAGGCTGAGATGGGAGGATCACTTGAGCCCAGGAGGCAGAGGTTGCAGTGAGCCAAGATCACGCCACTGCACTCCAGCCTGGGTGACAGAGCAAGACCCTGTCTTGGGGAAAAAAAAAAAAAAAAAAAAAAAAAGTTCTGTATGTACTGAGGACACTCTCAGGCAGACAGTCCTCAGAGGAGCCTGAGCCAAACCTCCTATCCCCAGGGAATGAGGCTCAACCCTTCCCATCACTTGTTCCTCACTCTGGTTGAGAAGAAAGAGGCCCAGGTAAGAATGAGGAGCTCCTAAAGGCCCAGGTAGGAATCTAGGAGTCTGAGGCCTCCCTTACTGCCTCTGGTTCCCCCCACGACACCCACCCTCCAGACTCTTCTTGGCAACAAGCAAGATCTCATCCAACTTCCCCAAGCTGATACACTCCTCCCAAGCCAGGAGTCCCATGGACTTGTCCTTAACTCACCTATATCAAGCCATATGCGCTTGCCTGGGTCTGCTTCCACCTCTATACAAAGCAGGGTTCGGCTTTAGGCATACAAGCCTTGCATGAGAAAATGGATCAAGATGGACTGCAGACAGGACTGAGGGGCAGGCACCTGTATCCATTAGGACCAGAAATCCCAGGGATCCTCTGCCTCCTCTAAGGCTACAGTGCAGGGAAGCATACCCTTAAGACTTAGAGCCAAGCCTGGTCACTGCTACAGGGTGAAAGGGAGGGAGGTGGGAAGGACTGCTATCTGGGAGCCAAGTAGAGGGGCCAGATGGCCACATCCTAGGCCTGCCCCCACCTGCTCCAGAGAATGGCAGAGGGCCTGGCTCCAGCTGGCCACACCCAGACAGGCAGGTGGGAGCTACCCTGTTTGGTCTAGATTTGACTAAGAACAAGACACAGGAAGATGCTCCATTGCTCTAGTAAGCAGGATTAAATGCTGGCAAGGTGGGAAAATGAAGATTCTTATGCCCCTGAAATATGTGAAAATTTGGAGAGCAATTTGGCAATACCTAGTAAAGCTGATGACTTAGAGAAAAAGAAGTTGCAGAATGCCCAAGATGATACCATTTATGTAAACCTGAAACTCATAAAATGATACTGTATGCTCTCAGACATAAGGTTTTTTTTTTTTTTTTTTTTTTTTTTCCTGAGACAGAGTCTCACTCAGCTGCCCAGGCTGGAGTGCAGTGGCATGATCTTGGCTCACTACAACCACCGTCTCCCGGGTTCAAGCGATTCTCTTATCTCAGTCTCCCAAGTAGCTGGGATTACAGGCTAATTTTTGTATTTTAGTAGAGACAGGGTTTCACCATGTTGGCCAGGCTGGTCTTGAACTCCTGGCTTCAGGTGATCCACCTGCCTTGGCCTCCCAAAGTGCTAGGATTACAGGAGTGAGCCACCTCGCCCGGCCAGGATGTGCTTCTAACATCATATTTATATGAAAGTATAAAAACCTGAATGAAAAGGAAACAAGCCCCTGCAGGCATTATATTCTTTCATGTTAAAATGAAAAGACCTCACCAAACTAATTTGCAACCATGAGAAACAGTGGGGAGATGATAATGAAAAACAAAGGGAATTTCATTTTTGTCATTTATTAACCTGGAAGCAAATATGACAAAAGTCATACTAGTAAGTCATCTGAATTTTTTAAATCTCTTAATAAAACAACCAAATCCCACGCAAATCAGTCCACAAGGGAGGCCCCCGCCTTCACAGTGCAGGGTGACTGAGTGTATAACTACGGGCCAACCCCCGCCCCCGCCGCCTCTCAACCGGAAGGGAGGGCACTCAAAAGAGGAATTTAGAGAAAAGGCGGAGAGGGCGGGCCTCGGGAAAGGGTCGGGGCGGGAGCCCCACCTGGCTCCCCACCCCTCCCGAAACCAGGGGAAAAGCCTGTGGCTTGGCACTGCTGTCTCCCATTAGCAGTTATAGGGCCGAGGCTTCCCGCTGATTGGTGGAAATTCCGATCTTCTGATCCCTGATTTGCATAGAGACTGGGGCCTGCACCCCCGCCCCCTACCAGCAGCAATCGGCCAACGGTGCTGCGCCAGGAGCGTTCTGAGCTCGGCGCCGCCGAGTCCTCCTGGTCATTTCGGAAGCTGTTTTCTTCCAGCTGCTTGGGACAGCTTTTGTGAATGCCTCCCTTCTGGATGTTAGAAAGAGGAGTGGCCCCACACTGCGAGAAACTGGTCCTTTCCTTCCCACCTGTGGGAAGGACAGGTTCTGCTATGGCAAGCACTCAAAACTCAGGCTGGTTTGAAGCTAAACGATTCAGACAACTTCCAAGTATTAAGAATGAAAGAAAAAGAAACAATAAGGAGCCCACCACCAAGACTTGTAGTTATTTCCTCAGAAAGCCCCCATGTCCCATTTGTGAGAAAATCCATTCCTGAGGACTGATTCTAGAAGAAACCAAGTAAGATCTAGAACTTTCCCCACCAGCATCATTTTCCAAAATGTAGGCAGAAGTTTACCAAATATAATTTATAAAGGAAAAAAATAAATTTTAAGAACTTATTCTAAAAAACTGAAAGAGCCCAGTGGCTGAGCAGAAAACAGCTTACTACGAGGAGTACCAGATCAGGGCAGACTTCCCAGCTGGGTAAGGCATGCTTTGAGGGAAGACTCCACCAGCCCTGCCAGGAAAGGGCAGCAGGCACAGTGCCCCTATGGGGCCCACATGGCTGGTGACAGCAGCAGGACACCTCTTCCAAAGCTGTCCACCAGCCCCACTAGGGGCTCCTACTCATGGCGAAAAAGACTACTTCCCCATGAGCCCACAACTGTCAACTAACACAGTGCCACCTCCTCCCACAGCAAACACACATACATACAATGTAAGAACCTATTATCAGAACAGCAGTGCAGCAGACCCTGGCCTTGGTCTCTGAAAGTCCTGTGTCACTGGCTGTACGGACGCTTGGCCACAGGTTCCTCCTCCTTCTCCCGCTTCAGCCATTGCTCTAGGAGTCCTGCAGTGCCTCTCTTGGTGGGGAGTGGACTCTTCTGCAGGAACTGACTGGACCACTGGGGAACATCTGACTCTTCCTTTTGAGGTGTTTTTGAGTCTTCCTTTTTGGGTGAATTTGTGGCCAGCCACTGCAACATCCTCTGGCTACTGCCACTTGCCTTGAGCTCCTACGAGAAAGAGGAAAAAGCTCAAACCACACAGCTCAAGCTTTTGGGAAATGGCCAAGTCCAAGGGAACAAACAGGGGAGGAGGAATTAGGTACTTACCCAGGCTTGGAAAATGTTACTAAGGGCCAGCTGGGGCCCACCAGTCAAGAGTGGAAAGAGAGGAGTGTGCTCTAAGGGGCAGGAAAGTAGCTCTTAGAGAAGGTTTCACAGAGGATTGTGTGGGACCAGCCAGAGAAGAGAGCTGAAAGGCATTCCAAATGTGCAGAGAATGAAGCATTCTCAGGGAAAAGAATGTAATTCAGCATGACCCGGGGGGAGTGTTGGAAAACGAGACTGGAGAGATATAGAAGAATTTCTAACAGCTACTGTGATAAGGCTAAATTGTTTCCTCTTTGTGCAGACAATCTGTACAACCTCTTCTTGACTGTCACTACTCCCTTCTGCTTCCTTTACATCACACCCCAACCCTGAACTGAAAGGTTCTGAATTAGCACAATGCCACCTCTCCAGAATGTGACATCTTTTGGAGTAAACACCATGGCAGGGTTAGGTACAGTGGTGCATGCCTGTAATCCCAGCACTTTGGGAGGCCAAGGTGGGAAGATCGCTTGAGCCCAGGAGTTTGAGACCAGCCTAGGAAACATAGGAAGACCCCCATCTCTATAAAAAATAAAAAAAGTGAGGCAGGCATGGTGGTGTATGCTTGTAGTCCCAGCTACCTGGGAGGCTGAGGTGGAAGGATCATTTGAGCCCAGGAGTTCGAGGCTGCAGTGAACTATGATCATGCCACTGCAGTCTAACCTGGGCAACAGAGCATGACCCTGTCTCTAAAAAAGAAAAAGAAAAAGAAAAGACCATGGAAGAAATGGGCAGGTCTAGTTCAAAATGAATACAGGTTGAGCATCCTAACCCTGAAAATCCAAGATCCAAAATACTCCAACATCCTAAACTTTTTGAGTGCTTACATGACTTTGAAAGGAAATGCTTGTTGGTACATTTCAGATTTAGGATATTCGGCTAAGAAGTATATAATGCAAATATTCCAAAATTTGAAAAAATTCAAAATCTAAAACACTTCTGTTCCCAAGCATTTTGGATAGGGATATTCAACCTGAATATAGAATTAGTTTTAGTGTTATCTAATTTTTAAAAAGTGCCACGGTTGCAGGAATTTATCAGAATCAAGACAAAAGAAAAAAAAAGATGACACTGACTGTGGGTATGGAAAAAACTTTAAGAAAAATAGAGAGGGGGACAGCTGTTCTTACAATTGTCCTTAACACGGCATTCTAAAATGTCTATTCTTGGAACATTCCAAGTATGTCCTATTTTAAGTCCCTCCATGCCACCTAAAAACAATCACTACTCCTAAATCCTTACCCCCAAATGTCAGTGGGGGCCAGCTTTTTGCTCTGGAACTTCTCTCCCCACTGCAGGCCTTCTGCTTGTTTGCCTTCCCTTCCTAAAATACACCCTCTGGATCCTTGCTGATTCTAAGAAGTTAAGGTTCACGGTAGGAATGCTCTCAAATCCTCCTGAAGGAGACTAAGGACTGGAGCTCCTGCAACTTGTAGTTCGGAAAGCAAAGATACAGAAAAGAGACACCAAAAATCACGGTTGGGGACGGAGAAACAATATGGTCAAAGGCTCCTTTGTCTTTCTCATCATCACTGTCTAAATTAGGAGTCCTCAAACGTGGTTTATCAGACTCATCAAAGAAGCTTCTTTTTTTTTTTTTTTTTTTCAGTCTCGCCCTGTCACCAAGCTGGAGTGCAGTGACCTGATCTCGGCTCACTGCAACCTCCACCTCCTGGGTTCAAGTGATTCTCCTGCCTCAGCCGCCCAAGTAGCTGGGATTACAGGCACGGGCCACCACACCCAGCTAATTTTTGTATTTTTAGTAGAGACGGGGTTTCACCATATTGGCCAGGATGGTCTCGATCTCTTGACCTCGTGATCCACTTGCCTCGGCCTCCCAAGGTGCTGGGATTACAGGTGTGAGCCACCGCGCCCAGCCTGAAGCTTCTTAATTATACAAAAGCACAAGCCTAGCTCTAAATGTTGATTCAGGATGTCTGGATAGGGTCTAGCATTTACATTTTGAAAGAGTTCTTCTCCTGGGGACTCTGAGTCACAGCCAGGTTTGAGAATTGCTGCTCTACACTACCTTGCTGTGTACAAGGAGTATGAGAGCTTTTGATGGTCCAAATTAAAGGGCTGATCATAAAAGGCCACATCCTAAAAGAAAGGGAACACTGACAGAAGACAGAAAGCTCAAAAAGGACTGTACCAGTCACAGGCCCCTACCTTTTTGACCACCAAGTCGACAGGAGCCAGACACTCAGGAGTGTTGTTTCGCGAGTTGTTCACCACAGAAGAGACTGCATGGAAGGTGATGTTCTCTGTCGGGTGGATTAATTTCAGAGCTTCCTGAGTTGAGACTTCACCAAAGTCAAGCCATTTAGAAATTGCCTCCTCTCCATCTAATATGGCAGGCATCCTGGCCAGGGAAGTCAAGACAATGGTTGGGAGAGGTAGCGTGAGAATAAAGAGAGAAGGGAGAGAGACTTGAGTCAGCTGATACCTCAAATATCACAAGGGGAGCTTGCCCTCCCTCTGCACCTCACATGCTGATTGCTGCCATGTGTTCCCTGAGCACAGGGTGAGAGGGCACCAGATTCAACACCTGGAGAGCCATGTTATAAAGTTTCATGGCAAAGACAGTGAAGAGTACTGACTGGTCTAGTGTACTCCAGTGTCCACTCTAGTAAATTGGTAAACTTTCTATGACACCCCAGCCTAGAATGAAGGGAAAATAGATCTTGAAAACTTGTCTATCAACAGCAATCTCAAGCCTCACCACCTCTGAAAGACTTACAGTAAGAAAATTGTGAACAAAAGGAAGCTATGCGTCAGAAAAGCAGAGAAGCTGTCAAACATGACTCCTGGTACCCAGAGGATGTAAGGAAAATATACTAGGTTTAGCTTCCAGTTTTATGTCCCAGGCCAATACAAAGTGTAGCACACACTTTTTGAGTGGTACAGTTGATTCAGATACAGAGAAATGTTCATTTGTCTCCTAAATATATACGTAACATATAAAATAATGTTAAATACTGTAACGTATAAAATAATGGTACATTTTTAAATGAATGGTGATTTAGATTAAATAAAATATAATTTTTAAAGGTTAATTACTAAAAGAGAACTACATTACATGAAAGCATATTTTCTTTTTTTTTCTTTTTTGAGACAGAGTCTCGCTCTGTTGCCCAGGCTGGAGTGCAGTGGTGCAATCTCCACTCACTGCAAGCTCCACCCCCCGGGTTCATGCCATTCTCCTGCCTCAGCCTCCTGAGTAGCTGGGACTACAGGCGCCCACCACCATGCCTGGCTCCTTTTTTTTTTTTTTTTTTTGAGATGGAGTCTCGCTCTGTCGCCCAGGCTGGAGTTCAATGGCATGATCTCGGCTCATTGCAAGCTCCACCTCCTGGGTTCACGCCATTCTCCTGCCTCAGCCTACCAAGTAGCTGGGACTACAGGCGGCCGCCACCACGTCTGGCTAATTTTTGTATTTTTTAGTAGAGACAGAGTTTCACCCTGTTAGCCAGGATGGTCTCGATCTCCTGACCTCACGATCCGCCCACCTCAGCCTCCCAAAGTGCTGGGATTACAGGTGTGAGCCACCGTGCCCGGCCATTTTTTTGTCTTTTTAGTAGAGATGGGGTTTCACAGTGTTCGCCAGGATGGTCTTGATCTCCTGACCTCGTGATCCACCCGCCTTGGCCTCCCAAAGTGGTGGGATTACAGGCATGAGCCACTGCGCCTGGCCACATGAAAGCATATTTTCACAGATATAGCCTAGGACAAGGCTAAAGCAGGTAATCCTGACAGGTGTCACACTGCATTCTTTTCAGGAGAACTCCAAAAAATCACTTCAGGGAGTACTCAGCTCTGGCAGAAATTATAAAGGTAGAATACAAATATAGTCAGTTCTGCCAATGCTTATGTTTAAAATACAAATCTGTTCCAATGCCACTGACATATTAGAGAGCAATTGGAGCACAATGCAAATTTTGTGTTTGCTTATGCACAGTTTCATCTGTGAAAAACACAAGGTGAACACAGAAAACTGCACCCAGATGAACTGAGCCTTGTAGACATACACAAAATGCACCCATCTCAAACAGTGACTGCTACTTTGGCTCACTGCATACTATTTTACAAAATTGTGTTTTGCTCTTCTTTTGCCTTTCTGAATTTTTCTATATGTATAAAAAGATACACATTTAACCTCTCAAACATGTCTAAGCTTCCTGGCTCAAAACATGGTAGGCAGTGCATGTGAATGGAAACATTTTAAATATTGAAAAGAAGCTTGAAATAGTAAAGGATCCTGGAAGAAAAATGAGAACATGTGATTATTTCCTGAGCAAAGGATATCAAGGAGTCCACATCAGTGATGATGCTACAAAGAAAAAAAAAATGACCATGGCTGGAACAACTTCAAGAAGTACTCCGAGGCCGGGCGCGGTGGCTCACGCTTGTAATCCCAGCACTTTGGGAGGCCGAGGCGGGCGGATCACGAAGTCAGGAGATCGAGACCACGGTGAAACCCCGTCTCTACTAAAAATACAAAAAATTAGCCGGGCGTGGTGGCGGGCGCCTGTAGTCCCAGCTACTCGGAGAGGCTGAGGCAGGAGAATGGCGTAAACCCGGGAGGCGGAGCTTGCAGTGAGGCGAGATCGCGCCACTGCACTCCAGCCTGGGCGACAAAAAAAAAAAAAAAAAAAGAAGAAGTACTCTGGCCAGGCGCGGTGGCTCACGCCTGTAATCTCAGCACTTTGGGAGGCCGAAGCAGGTGGATCACAAGGTAAAAAAAAAAGCACCTATAAGGTTCATACAAAAAATATATAAATAAGGCCTATATATAAATAAAGCCTTAAATACCATAAGTGGCTCCTTTCAGTGCTAGTAGTGGTTAGTTTACTGGTTTCGAACATGGCTACAATTTTCAAAGCTTTCTGCTATTGGGAGAAGCCACAAGTACAGATGAAAATGCCGCTAAAGGGCCGGGCGCGGTGGCTCACGCCTGTAATCCCAGCACTTTGGGAGGCCGAGGCGGGTGGATCACGAGGTCAGGATCGAGACCATGGTGAAACCCCGTCTCTACTAAAAATACAAAAAATTAGCTGGGCGCAGTGGCGGGCGCCTGTAGTCCCAGCTACTCGGGAGGCCGAGGCGGGAGAATGGCGTGAACCGGGAGGCGGAGCTTGTAGTGAGCCAAGATTGCGCCACTGCACTCCAGCCTGGGCGACAGAGCGAGACTCCGTCTCAAAAAAAAAAAAGAAAATGCCGCTAAAGAATTTCTAGCAGTGATACAGAAGTTAATTGAAGAAGGCTATACATTGAATCAAATATTCAATTTTAATTAAATAGCATGCCTCAAAGGAAATACGTTCATAGGAGGAAAACTGTGCCCCAGGATTTAAGACTGCAAAAGATAAAAAATTTTACATAACCTTCCTTCCACAACTTCACAATAACTCATGAGATGCATTTCTTCCAACACCCACTTCCACAAGCAACAAGCAAACTTCAGGTCTTGTCGAGGTAAAGTGCCATATTTACTACAGTATGTACGTATGTATGTATGTATGTATTTTTTTTTTTTTTATTGAGATGGAATCTCACTCTGTCGCCCAGGCTGGGGTGCAGTGGCACGATCTTGGCTCACTGCAAGCTCCACCTCCCAGGTTCACGCCATTCTCTTGCCTCAGCCTCCCGTGTAGCTGGGACTACAGGCGCCCGCCACCACGCCCAGCTAATTTAGTTGTTGTATTTTTAATAGAGATGGGGTTTTTCACCGTGTTAGCCAGGATGGTCTCGATCTCCTGACCTCGTGATCCGCCCACCTCAGCCTCCCAGAGTGCTGGGATTACAAGCATGAGCCACCGTGCTCAGCCTGTAGTATTTAGTTATTTCTTAACCACCTAACATGAATAAAACAGTGCTACTGTTTTATTAGGTTTCCATTATTTTTTTTAATGTGTCACTGACAACATTTTAAGTGTTGTCTCCTTAATCCCACTTTTCCCCTAAGTTATTTGGTTTTTATTCTATCCTTTTGCATAGTACAGTGATTTTTAGGAATGTATGTCATGTTAGAGTCAAACTGAGTGTAACTTTACCTTGTAAAACGACTTGGTTTCCTACTCTCTAAAGCTACCTAAAAGCAGAGGACAAACGATCCTTTGGATCCTTTTGGATCCAGGGGTAAGAAGTATGACTTGCCTGTGGTGGATGTCACTCAAGCCTTTGCAGGAATCCACTGTGATGATGGTATAGGAATACAGGACATCTCCTCCCTCTGGGGGCTCCCAGCAGTCAAAGATCCCAGCCATTGTCAGCAGCCTCCAGTTGTCCCAGACTTTCTCCCAGTTCTCAGGACTATCTGCAGCACCAATGCTACCTGACTGGAAGCAAAATATATGGGCAGACTAGATGCACTCAGCAGACTTCTTCTACATGCAGGTTAGGTACTACTTCAGACTCGAGAGCATGGAAATCATTTTAAAAGTAATTCAGCCCATGTCTTATTAACCCCTCTGTCACCAAAGGAAAGAAGGTTGGTGGCAAATGCCAACTGAAGCTATAGATTCATGGCTCCTTAATACTTTCAGAATTTAACACCTTCACTGGACATTTAGGCCTTCCGTGAACTGGCCCACCATTCTAGCTATTACTTACATTGCTAATTTGAACCCAAACCAGCTGTTGGTAAATGAAGCTCTCATGCAATTTCATGCTCCTGTGTCTTGCTGAAGCAACCTTCCTCTGCCCAAAATGTCCTTCCCACCCTTTCTTAATTGAATTGAATTTCATGCCAATTCCTACTTGCCAATCATAATTCAATTCAAGGCCTAAAATGTAGAAAGCTGGAAAGAACATCACTTCTAACAATAAGAAAAAAGCTGGATAATATGCAAAATTATAACTTTTCTTAAACTCATCAGAGAGGTAAGGTCGATCAATTTCCCTGAAATTTAAGAAAAGACAAGGTCCTCCAGGGGGCAATGGGACACACGTACTGGCTTATTGGCAGCAACAGGAGGAAGACACAAGCCTTCATATAACCAGGTTAAGAATTCAGATAATGTTATTATCACATTTCTACAAGCAGCGTACAGGCTAGCAGGATAGTACAGAATCCCTAGGAGCTGCAAACCTCAGAGGAGTTTGCACCAGCTCACAGGCTCTTCTCCTTGGACTTTGCCAGTGCTCGAAAAAGACTTGGGGGTACAGGGCAGGAGCCTGGAGGAAGCCATCCTCACTATTGCATACCATAAAGGCAAGCTCCTCTGCCTCACCTAATCACTTTTCCCCTAAGGAGCAAAAGTCTTAAGCTGCCAGGGAAAGGGTAATAATAATCCCTTTCATGCCTAGGAATCAGGTAAAGACCCACGGAGGCTGGGGAAGGAGAAAAAGAAAAAGCCCCCTACGCCCTGGGGAAGACTGAGTCAGAGAGCCACATCTGCTTAAGACAGACTGAACGGAGAACTGCCTCCACCCCTGTTTAGACGACAAATATTAAGTGACAAGCAGAAGCAGTCTACTTCTGGAAGAGGGAAAAGGGCACAAGAAAGACCATGTCTAAGGCACAGGCTCACAGGAAAATCCAACAACTGAAGAGAGTAGGGCTGCTGAGAAACCCTTGGGAAAGTCAATCCTTACCCTAAACACTGGATAACACCAGAGCACTTGAAAGCCTGTGGTCAAACAAAGGCTCTGTAGGCTAGGCGTGGTGGCTTATGCCTGTAATCCCAGCACTTTGGGAGGCTGAGGCGGGTGGATCACGAGGTCAGGAGATCGAGACCATCCTGGCTAACACGGTGAAACCCCGTCTCTACTAAAAATACAAAAAATTAGCTGGGCGTGGTGGTGGGTGCCTGTAGTCCCAGCTACTCGGGAGGCTGAGGTGGAGCTTGCAGTGAGCCGAGATCGCGCCATTGCACTCCAGCCTGGGCAAAAGAGCAAGACTCTGTCTCAAAAACGAAAACAAAAACAAAGGCACTGTAATGAGAACAAAGCCGAAACCCAGTTCAATTCCTGACAAGACTGACTTAACCCCATATATTAATGGCCTAATAGAAGAATTTCCAGACGTAAGTATTATTAATCTCAGTCTCTGTCCTACATATCATCTCTGGCAACAATAAAAAATTACAAGACACACAAAAAAAGCTAAAGCAATCAACCACCAAGAGATACAGAAATTAATAGAACCAGATTCAAGAGATTACATTTCCCAGATGCTGAAATTATCAGAGAACTTGAAGTAAGTAAAATTAATGTCAAAGACTCTTGTGGAAAAGGTGGACAACATACATGAACAGATAAGGAATTTTAGCAGAGAGATAGAAACTATAAGAAAGACTCAGTGAACTTAAAGATAGGTCAATAATGGCCAGGCGCAGTGGCTCATGCCTGTAATCCCAACACTCTGGGAGGCCGAGGCAGGCAGATCACTTGAGGTCAGGCGTTCAAGACCCGCCTGGCCAACATGATCAAACCCCGTCTCTACTAAAAATACAAAAAAATTTAGCTGGGCATGGTGGTGCATGCCTGTAATCCCAGCTACTTGGGAGGCTAAGGCAGCACTGTTTGAACCTGGGAAGTAGGGGTTGCAGTGAGCCAAGATTGCACCACTGTACTCCAGCTTGGATGACAGAGCGAGACTTCATCTCAAAAAAAAAAAAGGTCAGTGAAAAGTATCCAAACTGAAACAGAGAAAAAAAGAAAGAAAAATGGAGAGAATATCCAAGAATGATGGGACAATTAAATCATCTAAAACATGTCATTAGAATCCCAGAAAGAGAAAATGGGGCCGAAGAAATATTTGAAGCGGAAAAAGCCAAAAAATTTCCATAAATTATGAAAGATATCAAACTGCAGATCCAAGCAGCAAAGAGAATAGGCCAAAACACATACACACGATGTATTCAAACAGCTGCCTTAAGAGAAAATCTTAAAAGCAGGGGTGGAGGGAGGTGGAGGGGAAGGTGGTGAGAGCAGCACACATTTATGCATTACATACAAAAGAAAAAAGACAGTTACACACTAGACTTCTCAAAAGAAACTATGAGAGCCAGAGACAATGAAGTGTATTTTTTTAAAAGTACTGAAAGAAAACAAAACGCCACTGACCCAGAATCTTATACACAGTGAAAAATACCTCTCAAAGACAGTGGCTGCCAGGGGTTAAAGACAGGGAGGTATGGCAAGTGACTACTAATGGGTATGGTTTTATTTGGGGTTCATAACAGCATTCTGGAATTAGTGATGATGGCTGCACAACATTTTGTGGGTTTTTTTTTTTTTTTTTGATAGGGTCTCACTCTGTCACCTAGGCTGGAGTGTAGTGGTGTGATCTCAGCTCACTGCAGCTTCGACCTCCTAAGCTCAAGTGATCTTTCCATATAAGACTCCCAAGTAGCTGGGACCACAGGCGCGAGCCACCATGCATGGCTAATTTTATAGGTGTGACCCACTGTGCTTGGCCAAGGTTTTGAATATACTAAAAACCACTGTACATTTTAAAAGGGTGAATTTTATTATATGTGAATCATATCTCAATAAAAAGCATCTTTTTTTTTTTTTTTTTTTCTGTCGCCAGGCGGGTGAGTGGTCATCCCGGCTCACTGCAACTCCCCTCCGGGTTCATCCTTCTCCTGCCTCAGCCTCCGATACTCCTTCCAAATTGCTGGGATTACAGGCATGAGCCACTGCACCCGGCCCCAATGATTTTTTTAAGTAAAGAAATAGATACTGTTGGCTGGGCACGGTGGCTCACGCTTGTAATCCCAGCACTTTGGGAGGCCGAGGCGGATGGATCACGAGGTCAGGAGATCGAGACCATGGTGAAACCCTGTCTCTACTAAAAATACAAAAAATTAGCCAGGCGTGGTGGCGGGCGCCTGTAGTCCCAGCTACTCGGAGGCTGAGGCAGGAGAATGGCATAAACCCGGGAGGTGGAGCTTGCAGTGAGCCGAGATTGTGCCACCGCACTCCAGCCTGGGCAACAGAGCGAGACTCTGTCTCAAAAAAAAAAAAAAAAGAAATAGATACTGTTTCAGACAAAAAAAAATCAGAACTTATTACCAGCAGACCCACACTACAAGAAAAATTAAAGCCCTTCAGGCAGAAGGACTGTAATACCAGAGAGAAAACTGGATCTATACAAATAAGTGAAGATCCATGGAAATGGCTAAAATGAAGGTACATGTACAAAAACTTTCCTTATTTTTTACCACTCTAAAACATAATTGACCATCTACAGTAAAATAGCACTGTATTGTAAGTTTATAGTATATGTAAAAATAAAATGCATAACAGTAGCCCAAAAGACAGGAGGAACTGGGAGAATACTGTTGTAAGGTCTTTTCAATAGTAGTGGAGTGTATAAAGACAGAATGTTATTAACTTAAAATGTATACTGTAAGCTGTAGGGCAACTACTAAAAACATTTTTTTTTTTTTTTTTGAGACGGAGTCTCGCTCTGTCGCCCAGGCTGGAGCGCAGTGGCGTGATCTTGGCTCACTGCAAGCTCCGCCTCCCGGGTTCACGCCATTCTCCTGCCTCAGCCTCCCAAGTAGCTGGGATTACAGGCACCCGCCACTGCACCCAGCTAATTTTTTTTTTGTACTTTTAGTAGAGACAGGGTTTCACCGTGTTAGCCAGGATGGTCTCGATCTCCTGACCTCGTAACCCGCCCGCCTCGGCCTCCCAAAGTGCTGGGATTACAGTCGTGAGCCACCACGCCCGGCCTAAAGACGTTTTTTAAGAGGTAAAAATAATAAGCCAATAATGGAGATGAAATGCAATTATAAAAGATTATTCTCAAAACAGAAAGATCAGGAGAAAAGGAACAAAGAGTTGATGGAACAAATAGAAAACTAGCAAAACAATGGATTTTAACCCAATCACATCAATAATTACATTAAATTAAATGTTCTAAACACAAATTAAAAGATTGATTGTCAGACTGAATCAAAAAGGAAAACCCAACTATCTGTAGTGTAAAAATTAAGTTCAAGGCCAGGCGCAGTAGCTCATGCCTGTAATCCCAGCACTTAGGGGGTGCTGAGGCAGGCGGATCACCTGAGGTCAGGAGTTAGAGACCAGCCTGGCTAACATGGTGAAACCCTGTCTCTACTAAAAATACAAAAATTAGCCGGACATGGTGGCACACACCTGTAATCCCAGCTATTCGGGAGGCCAAGGCAGAATTGCTTGAACCCAGGAGGTGGAGGTTGCAGTGAGCTAAGACCACACCATTGCACTCCATCCTGGGCAACAAGAGTGAAACTCTGTCTCAAAAAAAAAAAAAAGAATTAATGTACATTAAGCTAATACACATTAAGTTCCTAGAAAGAGTAACTGACTAGTAGTAAGTGCTTAATATTTGCTATTATAATTGATAGATTTTTTAATAAATTAATCTTGTCTTGTACCAAATCATTTGTGTGTTACTAGACTGGCTAGACGGGGATTTTCTTTTTTAATTTATATTTTATTTCAATAGGTTTCTGGGGAACAGGTGGTGTCTGGTTACATGAATAAATTCTTTAGTGGTGATTTCTGAGATTTTGGTGCACCCATCACTGATAGGGAATTTTCTGAGGGTGAGGCAAACTCTCTTGACTACTGAAACTGCCCCAAAGAGTTAAAAAACAAACAAACAAACAAACACACCAATGACTAAATTCTTGGGCTTACAGAATAGCACATAAGAAAAGAACTTGCTGAAACAGTGAAACTCCCTCCACTTGTAAGATAACAAAACTGGCTGAATTGGTTGGAACCAATAACTGACTAGAGTATATGCAAAACAAACTTGCTTATATCACAGCCTGAATTTCCACCATGTTTCATACTAACTCCCCCTGAATTTGCACGAGACCTAATATGGAGGCAGGAAGAGATAACTGCACATACCTGAAGACTTTCCAGGCCTCCCCTTTCCTTCCACCAATCACCTACTAATCCCAGAATCCACTCCCTAAACCTTTTTTTAATAAAAGTACTGCCTTAAAGCCAGCTAGGGAGACAGTTGAGCTGGACTCCTGTCTTCTTGTTAGTTGACTTGCAATAAAAAACTTTTCTCGGCCGGGTGCGGTGGCTCACGCCTGTAATCCCAGCACTTTGGGAGACGGAGGCGGGTGGATCACGAGGTCAGGAGATTGAGACTATTATGGCTAACACCGCGTCTCTACTAAAAATACAAAAAATTAGCCGGGCCTGGTGGCACACGCCTATAGTCCCAGCTACTTGGGAGGCTGAGGCATGAGAATCGCTTGAACCTGGGAGGCAGAGGTTGCAGTGAGCCAAGATCGTGCCACTGCACTCCAGCCTGGGCGACAGAGACAGACTCTGTCTCAGAAAAAAACAAAACAAAAACAAACAAACAAAACTTTTCTCTGTTACCCAGGCTGGAGTGCAGTGGTGCAATCTCGGCTCACTGCAACCACCACCCCCCATCCCAGGCTCAAGCTATCATCCCACTTCAGCCTGCCAAGTAGCTGGGACCAGCTACTCAGTGTCATGGTATTGGCTTCTAGCACATTGGGTAGCAAGTCCCTTTTACTCGGTAACACTATTTCCAGTCCCCCAAATGAGATGACAGGTGAACAAACAATTCCCAATTTTAACAAGAAAACTGCTAAGAACTCAGGTGCTTTAGCAGTGTCAGACTAAATAATCTAATTAAAAATAAAACATGATGTTGGCATGTCAGATTTGTTTTCAATCTCCTGATAATGTTTTAACATGAACAGTTGAAATTGTCTTACAGCGAAAGGGTTTTTGTTTCGTTTTTTGAGATGGGGTCTCACTCTGTCACTCAGGCTGGAGTACAGTGGCACGATCTCGGCTTACTGCAACCTCCACCTCCTGGGCTCAAGTCATCTTCCCACCTCAGCCTCCCAAGTAGCTGGGACCACGCCCAGCTAATTTTTTGTATTTTTGGTAGAGATGGGTTTTCACCATGTTGCCCAGATTGGTCTTGAACTCCTGAGCTCAAGCAATCCACCTGCTTTGGCCTCCCAAAGTGCTGGGATTACAGGCATGAGACACTGTGCCTGGCCTGAACCACTGCGCCCAGCCACAGTGACAGATTTATGAAGGAAATGTTAAATGTAGAGTTATGATATGACCTAGCAATTCCACTCCTAGGCATCTATCCAAGAGAGATGAAAACACATCCATGCAAAACTTGTACATGAATGTTCATAGCAGCATTATTCATAATAACCAAAAAGTGGCAATAATCCAAGTGTCTATCAACTGAAGAATGAATTAACAAAATGTGGTCTATTCTTAACAAAAAGGAATGAAGTGCTGATCCATGCCAAACATGGATGAATCTTGAAAACATTATGCTCAATCAAAGAAGCCAGTCACAAAAGACCACATATTCTATGATTCAATTTTTATGAAATGTCCAAAATAGGCAAATCCATAGAGATGGAAAGTAGATTGGTGTTTGACAGGGGCTGGGCACAGTAGAGAATGAAGAGTGATTGATAATGGATATGTAGTTTCCTTCTAGAGTGATAAAAATATTCTAAAAATAGAGGTAATAATTGCATACTTTGAATATACTAAAACATTCCTGAATTGCACATTTTAAAAAGGTGAATTTTATGGTGAATTATCTCTCAGTGAGCTCATTTCATTTCATTTCACTTTATTTTGACAGAGTCTTGCTCTGTCGCCCAGTGCAGTGGTGTGATCATAGCTCATTGCAGCCTCTATCTCATGGGTTCAAGTGATCCTCCCACCTCAGCCTTCTGAGTAGCTGGGACTACAGGCACACGCCACCATGCCCAGCTAGTTTTGTATTGTTTGTAGAGACAGGGTTTCACCATGTTGCCCAGGCTGGTCTCAAACTCCTGGGCTCAAGCAATCTGCCCGTCTTGGGCTCCCACAGTGCGGGGATCACAGGCGTGAGCCACCACACTGGGCCAAAGTTGTTATTTTAAAATAAATAAATAAATACGAGGGAAGAAAAAAATGTCCTTTGGATTAATCTGTTTCCCTGTGCCTTTCCAAATATATATTGTGAATGCTGATAATGATACCTTCTCTGTCTTGATTTGAGGAAAATAGATGAAGTATGGCTGCCTCTGGTTTGTTCCTTGACATCGCTGCCACTCATAGAATCCATCTGCTAAAACGACACAGCGTCTTCCCTTTCCCAGAGGCACCTGAGGGAAAATGTGAGCAAAATATGGTCTTAGTGATACAATTATGTTTCACAGGCTGCCATTACTTGGAGAACTTGAGTTAAAATCTGAGGTTTGGGCCAGGCGGGTGGCTCACGGCTGTAATCCCAACACTTTGGGAGGCCGAGATGGGATCACTTGAGGTCAGGAGTTCGAGACCAGCCTGGCTAACAAGGTGAAACCCCATCTCTACTAAAAATATAAAAATTAGCTGGGCGTGGTAGTGCACACCTGTAGTCCCAGCTACTTGGGAGGCTGAAGCACGAGAATCACTTGAACTTGGAGGCAGAGGTGGCAGTGAGCCAAGATCATGCCACTGCACTCCAGCCTGGGTGAAAGCATGAGACTCCATCTCAAAATAAATAAAACAAACAAACAAATACATATATAAAATCTGAGGTCTGCCAATGTATGACCTTAAAACAGTTATTTAATTTCTCTGTACCTCTCTTTTTTTTTTTGAGACAGAGTCTTGCTCTGTTGCCCAGGCTGGAGTGCAGTGGTATGATCTCGGCTCACTGCAAGCTCCACCTCCTGGGTTTACTTACGCCATTCTCCTGCCTCAGCTTCCTGAGTAGCTGGGACTACAGGTGCCCGCCACCATGCCTGGCTAATTTTTTGTATTTTTAGTAGAGATGGGGTTTCACCGTGTTAGCCAGGATGGTCTCGATCTCCTGACCTTGTGATCCGCCCACCTTGGCCTCCCAAAGTGCTGGGATTATAGGTGTGAGCCACCGCGCCTGGCCACTCTCTTTTCTTGTGTATAAAGAAAGTCACAACTCACACAGATGTTGAAAAGATTAAATAATGTACATAAAAGCAATCACCTCTTTTCTAACAAATAGGTACTTCTGATAGCTAGTCTTCAAAGGTGCCTCCCCAATGAAGCATGCTTCCCAGTATTCACACCCTATGTAGACACCTCCCACACTGAATTTGGGCTGGCTCTGTGTAACCCATAGAACGCAACAGAAGTAGGCCGGGCGTGGTAGCTCACACCTGTAATCCCAGCACTTTGGGAGGCCCAGACAAGAGGATCACTTGAGCCCAGGAGTTTGAGACCAGCCTGGGCAACATAGCCAGACCTTGTCTCTATTTAAAAAAAAAAATTAAACAATAACAATAAAAGAATACAGCATAAGTAATGCTGTATGACTGCCAAGATTAAGTGATGCTGTAAGACAAAGGCTTGTATCTTCTGTCCTGCTCTGCTGGATCATGAGCTCTGGGGTAAATGAGTCACCATAACAGAAGCCTGGCTACCCTGACACCCTCGAGCTAGGCATATGAAAGCCTTCTAGTTGTTCTAGTCATCCCAGCTGAAGTGTCAGATGTGGGTGAAGAAGTCATCTTGGACATCCAGCCTCAGCTGCCATCTAATTGCAACATGAGAACTTCCAAGTGAAAACTGCCCAGATGAGCCCAGTCAACCCAGAGAATATGAGAGATAATGTTTATCATTTTGTTTCACACTACTAAGTCTGGTATGGTTTGTTATGTAGTAACAAAACAGCATTTCACATTAACAACTGGGAACATTCTTTTTTATGTTATTTATTTATTTTTGGTTGTCCTCTGTAGGCTAGGATGGAAACACCCTTTGGAACCTTATTTCTGAGGTATACAGGGCACTAATAGCTACCAGCCACCTACCTTAAATGACCGTTTCTCCATTATGGTATCACTACGACAGTTAGTAGTATTGAACTGCAGCTTGGAAGGATCACTTTCTTTGAACCAAGAAGGGACCAAGCCCCAGCGCATGGGAGCAATGATACGCTCAGATGAGTCTGCATCCTGCCACGGAAAGAAGATCTAGTGAGGAGATCATAATGAAATTCTAACCTAATTTAACATATGTATTTATTACATTATTTAGTAGTATTGAAATATAAAGAATTCAAGATTATTTTTAAAAAGGGAATCTACTTGAAAACAATTTATTTTTTTTGAGATAAGGTCTGGCTCTGTCATCCAGGCTGGAGTGCAGTGGCACTATTTTGGCTCAATGCAACCTCTATCCAGGCTGGAGTGCAGTGGCACTATTTTGGCTCAATGCAACCTCTAACTCCTGGCTCAAGCCATCCTCCCACCTCAGCCTCCCAAGTAGCTGGGACTATAGACACATGCCCCCATACCCAGCTAATTTTTGTATTGTTTATAGAGATGGGGTTTCGCTATGTTGCCCAGGCTGGTCTTGAACTCCTGGGATCAACTGATTTGCCCACCTTAGCCTCCCAAAGTGCTGGGATTGTGGGTGTGAGCCACCACAACCAGCCAAAAACAATTTAATGATTTATCATGATGTAGGTAACTTGAGTTCTTTAGCAATCATATTTACTAGAACGTAAGACATTCTGCTTGAATAAGGTAGAGGGATGCAGATGCAAAGAGGTTTAGTTTCTTTAAACTTCTTTGTTTTTTTAGAGACAGTTTCACTCTGTTGCCCAGGCTAGAGTGCAGTGGCACAATCATAGCTCGCTGCAATGTTGAATTCCTGGGCTCAGGTGATCCTCCTGCTTCAGCCTCCCAAGTAGCTGGGACTACAGGTGCACACCATCATGTCCAGCTAATTTTGTAGAGATGAGGTCTTACTATGTTCCTCAGGCAGGTCTCGAATTTTTTTTTTTTTTTTTTTTTTTTTGAGACAGAGTCTTGCTCTGTTGCCTAGGCTGGAGTGCAGTGGCACAATCTCGGCTCACTGCAACCTCTGCCTCCTGGGTTTAAGCGATTCTCTTACCTCAGCCTTCTGAGTAGCTGGGACTATAGGCTTCCACCACCACGCCGGCTAATTTTCGTATTTTTACTAAAGACGGGGTTTCACCATATTGGCCAGGCTGGTGTTGAACTCCTGACCTTGTGATCCACCTGCCTCAGCCTCCCAAAGTGCTGTGATTACAGGCATGAGCCCCTGTGCCTGGCCTGGTCTCGAACTCTTAGGCTCAAGCGATTTTCCTGCCTTGGTCTCTCAAAGCACTGGAGGATGCTATTTTTAGGAAAACCTATATACAAGGTTGGCCCTCAACATCTCAGAACTAGATTTTGAGAGTGTTCCCACTTTCCCCCAACTCCTAAGGGTGGTTTATTCTGCCTAGTCTGTGTAAACAATAAAGTTTATGCCAACACCTGTTTTCCTTCTGGGAGTCTGAAATTTTGGTACCTGCTAGGCAGAGTGCCTACATGATCAGCCTCCAATAAAAACCTTGGACCCTGAGTCTCTAATGGGTTTCTCTGGGCATAAACATTGTACATACCAACCTGGGCAACATGGCAAACTCCCATTTCTACCAAAAAAAAAAAATTATTCTGGTGTGGTGGCATGCACCTGTAGTTCCAGCTACTTAGAAGGCAGAGGTAGGAGGACCACTTGAGCCTGAGAAGTTGAGGCTGCTAGTGAGCTGTGACTGAGCCACTGCACTCCAACCTGGACCATAGGGCAAGACTTTCTCTCAAAAAAAAACCCTACAAAAAACAGAAACAAAAACACTGTACATATACGTTACTATATTTTTCGTTGCTGGAGAAAGTAACATGCTTGGAGTATCCTCCCACAGGAAGGAGAACATAAGGAAACCTGTGCCTGACTTTTTCCAGATTTCTACTAGTGTCTTTTTCCTTTGCTGATTCTATTCTGTGTCCTTTTACTAATAAACCTTAGACACACTATGCCTTATATGCTTAGCCCTTCTAATGAATCTCTAAATATGGGGGCAGTCTTGGGGGCTCCCAACGCATGGTTGTCAAACTTTTTTTAAGTAATGGGCCCCTTGATAATTTGATGAAATCTACAGATTAAGCAGCACATACACATTATTCTGCATGGCACAGTACACTCTAGGTTGGGAGAGACCAGTGAGCAAAGAGTGCATTTTGGGGTGTTACTACAATGGTTCAGGGGTCTGATGATGGAAGTGAGAAAAACAGTGACAGCCAAAAGAATAAAAAAAAAAATTGTAGTACAAATGGATTTGGATGAAAAAAAGCAAGTATGATTTAAGTTTTCAAGCCCAGAAGAGTGAAATAATGATGGTACTACTGAACAGAGAAGAAAAAATGCTGATGAAATGTTTCATCAGCTGATGAAGGGGTTTATGAAGATCATGTGTTGAATTTCTGATACTAGTGACAAGTCTGTGGCAGTTTTCAAAAAATGGTTGCAAAATCTGATACTCCTCCCATTGAGAACTGGGAATTCTATGTTCGTTCCCCTTGAATCTGGACGGGCTTGTAACCAACAGAATGTGGCACGAGTGATACTATATGATTTATCTCATAGTTCTGAAAGCTGGGATTAAGGTGCCAGCAGATTTGGTGTCTGGTGAGGTCCCCCTCTCTGGTTCACAGATGGTGCCTTCTCACCATCTCTGGTATAGAGGAAAGAGCAAGGTCTTTGTAAGGAGATCCTGGTTCAAAAATTCCTTCTCTGAGCCAGGCATGGTGGCTCACGCCTGTAATCCCAGCACTTTGGGAGGCTGAGGGGAGCGGATCACCTCAGGTCAGGAGTTTGAGACCAGCCTGGCCAACGTGGCAAAACGCCATCTTTCCTAAAAATACAAAAATTAGCTGGGTGTAGTGGCGTGTGCCTGTAATCCCAGTTACTCGGAAGGCTAAGGCATAAGAATCGCTTGAGCTTGGGAGGTGCAGGTTGCATTGAGCTGAGATTGTGCCACTGCACTCTATGACTCTGATGGAAAAAAAAAAAAATCCTGGGCCAGACACGGTGGCTCACGCCTGTAATCCTAGCACTGTGGGAGGCCGAGACGGGTGGATCATGAGGTCAGGAGATCGAGACCATCCTGGCTAACATGGTGAAACCCTGTCTCTACTAAAAATACAAAAAAAATTAGCCGGGCGTCGTGGCGGGTGCCCATAGTCCCAGCTACTCGGGAGGCTGAGGCAGGAGAATGGCGTGAACCCGGGAGGCAGAGCTTACAGTGAGCCGAGTTTGTGCCACTGCACTGCAGCCTGGGTGACAGAGCAAGACTCCGTCTCAAAAAAAAAAAAAAAAAAAAATCCTTTCTGTGCTACTTAAGGAGGTTGGACTAGTCTCAACTTCTTGGGCCTTCAACTTTCCTTATCCCAAAAATAGAACAAACAGGCCGGGCGCGGTGGCTCACGCCTGTAATCCCAGCACTTTGGGAGGCCGAGGCGGGCGGATCACGAGGTCAGGAGATCGAGACCATCCTGGTTAACACAGTGAAACCCCGTCTCTACTAAAAATACAAAAAATTAGCCGGGCGAGATGGCGGGCGCCTGTAGTCCCAGATACTCGGGAGGCTGAGGCAGGAGAATGGTGTGAACCCGGGAGGCTGAGCTTGCAGTGAGCCGAGATCGCGCCACTGCACTCCAGCCTGGGCGACAGCGAGACTCTGCCTCAAAAAAAAAAAAAAAAAAAAAAAAAAAAAGAACAAACAATAATTACCTTGTAGGATAATTTTCAAGAATGAAAGATAATATAGTTAAAATGTGTGGCACGGAGTAGGCACTCAAATTGTAGTATAATATTTTTCTAAGGTAAGGATTAAAAACAAATCATAAAATTGTCTATAAAAAGATGACTATTAATGCCATGAAGGTAAAGTTTCTTAGAGAGTATATCATGTACAGGATTTAACCTGAGGGTACAAAAAATTTTGTTAGAAGAAATTAGGGTAAAGGCAGAGTTCCAAGTAAAAGTACCTACTAAGATAAAAGTAGAATGAAGTCAGGAGAGGATAGAATCTGAAGAAAGGAATCATCAGTAGTTGCAGTCTCAGAAGGGCTTCCTTTTGTTTAAAAGCTAATCTCTCCACAGTGCTGCTGATAAAATCCAGTCCTGCTTCTTCCAGAATCCTGCCTGCTGTATCCATTAATTCTCTTTTTTTTGAGATGGAGTCTCGCTCTGTTGCCCAGGCTGGAGTGCAGTGGCACGATCTCGGCTCAATGCAACCTCTGCCTCCCAGGTTCAAGCGATTCTCTTGCCTCCGCCTCCCAAGTAGCTGGGATTATAGGCATGTGCCACCACGCCCAGCTAATTTCGTATTTTTAGTAGAGACAGGGTTTCACTATGTTGGTTATGCTGGTCTCGAACTCCTGACCTCAAGTGATCCACCTGCCTCAGCCTCCCAAAGTGCTGGGATGACAGACGTGAACCACTGCGCCCGGCCAATTCTCTTTTCATATACATACACACAAACAGTTGATTCCCTTTATTTGCAGTAGTTAGATTTCATAAAGTTGCTTTGAGTAATGAACTGCTGCTCTTAGGGAAATGCAAGGTTTATGTTTCTAACAGCCTCTAGTGACAACACTTTCATCAACTGATCAATATATGACCTTGTTTTATGTGTGTTTCTGTTTAAAGACATCTAATTTAATCTTACTCTTAATTCATTTACACTAAATTCAAGACCAAGAGCACTATAACTCACGCCTGACTAAAGCTTATCCAATGTATATATTTTCTCTGTAAGACACATCACAGCCTTCTTTAGCTTGGGAATACCAGCCAGCACTTTAGCGCTATGCTTGGGGTCATTTTAAACAGTGAAATCACATATGGCACTAAACTGGCTGCAAAAAAGATACTTGTTTATAAGAGATGAAACAAGAAGGCAGAGCTCTGCCTCGATCAACCTCAGCTGGAAACATCAAGCTACTCAAATTTGTCAGCTCTCTGTATGTGCACCAATGATTGCAAAAGCAAAGTATGAATTTAGGGGTTACAAATAAATTTTAGTGAGTAGGTGAATTTGGAAATATGGAATCTAAGAACGAGGACTGTTTATGTGTGTTTGTGAGAAAGAACAGTTGAAAACAGAGATTTCATAAACCCTCTTTCTCTTCCAGAATCAAATTTGCCTTCTGGCCAGGTGCAGCAGCTCAAGCCTATAATCCTGGCACTCTGGGAGGCCAAGGTGGGAGGATCCCTTGAGCTCAAGGTTGATTTTTCTTTTTTGAGACGGAGTTTCGCTCTTGTTGCCCAGGCTGGAGTGCAATGGTGTGATCTTGGCTCACTGCAACCTCTGCCTCCCAGGTTCAAGCGATTCTCCTGCCTCAGCCTCCCAAGTAGCTGGGATTACAGGCATGCACCACCACACCCGACTAATTTTGTATTTTTAGTAGAGACAGGGTTTCACCATGCTGGTCAGGCTGGTCTGCAACTCCCGACTGCAAGCGATCCATCTGCCTCAGCCTCCCAAAGTAATGAGATTACAGGTGTGAGCCTCTGCACCTGGCCTGAGCTCAAGAGTCTTGAGATCAGTTTGAGCAACATAGTGAGAACTTCCCCCTCAAAATGTCAAAAGGCAAAGCCTGTGATCCCAGCTGCTGGGGAGATTGAGGCAGCAGGATCACTTGAGCCCGGGAGGTCAAGGATGCAGTGAGCCATGATTGCGCTGCTGCACTCCAGTCTGGGCAACACAGCAAGTCCCTGTCTCCAAAAAAAAAAGTCTTCCAAGCAGGACCCCCAGCTCAGTGCATAAATGAGAATGAGACATTACACAATGGTCAACTAAATGATCTTTCATCAGAAATTTGCAAGATAACAATACTGAAAAATCTGTGGTTCTCAGTACGGGACAACTCTGACACACCCCTCCCCACCATCTGGAGACTTCTGGCAGTATCTGGAGATACCTTTGGTTGCTCTGATCTGGGGGATGCTACTGTGGAGGATGCTACTGACATCTAGCCGGTAGAGGATGTTGCTAAACGCTCTACAACGCCCAGAATAGCTCCCTACGACAAAAAATTATCCTGGCCAAAACTGTCAATAGTGTCAAGGTTGAGAATTCTGCTCTCACAAATTCCACTGATCGTCGTTGAGAGTGTACACTTGACAACTGTAAAATCAAACCCAAATGTGAGAATGACGAATAGAAAGTAGTTGAAAAGCCAAAATACTAAGACCATTGCTCAATATTAGTCATCTTTCCTCTACCCTTTTGGACTTCTGAACAGAACAGCTGGTAGCACTGGTGTGGATAAATGAAAGAGGAAGTAATTTGCAAATCTGTGGTTTCAAATGAAAATGTTGCTGTCTATATACATATGCAGGCTGTTGATGATTTGAATGAACTGCTAAAATGGTTCTAATTTTGCTTTATAATTTATAGGTTTGAGAAAAATGAGATACCAAATATTATCAAAATTAAGAAACCATAGCAATCTTAACAAAACTTGTTAGAGATGTGAAATCAAATACTGTATCAGCAAATTCATACCACTGGCCCAAATGAGGGCTATATTTGCTAGTGGTTCCACCTTCCCCATTCCTGGTTCCAGGATGCATCCACTGGAGTGGGGACGGTGGTCTGGATCTCAGTTCTAGTTCTGTCCCTCACTGATTAGGTAACCTAGGACAAGTCATAATCTATCTATACTTCTATCTTTACATCTTTTAAACAAATTTTTCTTCCAGCTAACTTTCTATAATTCTAAGGAGGTCATATAAATGACTAAGGCTTTTTTTTTTTTTTTTTTTTTTTTGGTTAAAAACAGGGTCTCATTTGCTCAGGCTGGTGTCCTGAAATCCTGGCCTCAAGCAATCCTCTGGCCTCAGCCTCCCCCAAAGTGCTAGGATTATAGGCATGAGCCACCAGGCCTGGCCAGGCTCATACACTTAATCCTGCTCTCTATTCTCACTCTAAGTTATACTTTCCTTTGAAATATGTTTTATGCTCTCTTTTCCCCTTCAAGGTTCTCCAGGATATTTTATTTTGATTCCCCTCTCATTTAAAACAAAAAGTTTCAATAGGGAAGTATGCATCCTCTAAAAATGACACAAAAATAACTATTTCATATAAATGGCTTCATTCAACCAAGAACATTATTTGTTTTTTTTTTGAGACTGAGTCTTGCTCTGTCACCAGACTAGAGTGGAGTGGCACATTCTCGACTCACTGCAACCTCCACATTTTTTTTTAGTACAGACAGAGTTTCATCATGTTGGCCAGGCTGATCTCGAACTCCTGACCTCAAGAGATCCCCCCTCCCGGCCCCCGCCTCAGCCTCCCAAAGTGCTGAGATTACAGGTGTGAGCCACCACACCCAGCCATTATTTGTTATCTTTATTTCTTTTTGAGACGGAGTCTCACTCTGTTGCCCAGGCCAGAGTACAGTGGCGCAATCTTGGCTCACCCCAACCTTCGCCTCCCGGGTTCAAGCGATTCTCCTGCCTTGGCCTCCCAAGTAGCTGAGATTACAGGCACCCACCATCACACCAAGCTAATTTTTGTATTTTCAGTAGAGACGGGGTTTCACTATGTTGGCCAGGCTTATCTCAAACTCCTGAGCTTAGGTGATCCACCCGTCTTGGCCTCCCAAAGTGCTGGGATGACAGGCGTGAGCCACCATGCCCAGCCTGTTATCTTTATTTCAAAATGATGTGATTCCCTATAATGCAGAAATGAGTCCTTTTTGACTATCATATTATCACAAAAGTTTAAAGAGTATGTATCCGAGGTATAATCAACTTTATAAAGTGATTTCGGCATTATGAATCAAATAGAGTCAAAATTCAGGAAGGAAACAATCACCATTTTTTTTTTTTTTGAGATGGAGTCTCGCTCTGTCACCAGGCTGGAGTGCAGTGGCGCAATCTCAGCTTACCGCAACTTCCACCTCCCAGGTTCAAGCGATTCTCCTGCCTCAGCCTCCCGAGTAGCTGGGACTACAGGTGCGTGCCACCACACTCAGCTAATTTTTGTATTTTTAGTAGAGATGGGGTTTCACCATGTTGGCCAGGATGGTCTCGATCTCTTGACCCGTGATCCGCCCGCCTCGGCCTCCCAAAGTGCTAGGATTACAGGAGTGGGCCATTGCACCCAGCCAACCATCACGATTTTTAAAAACATGTCAAGGTCATTTAAAATATTTAAGACATGGAGAAACTATTACTTTCTAGAACGAAGCATTTTTATTACACACACATACACAGACACACACTTTCAGGAGATAACGCAAAAAACTAAAACATGAATGTAAGTGACTGGTAATTCCAACACTACAGGGATAAATACTATAAACACAATGAATGCAATTAAACTTCAGAACCAAACCAAATACATGTTTCTAGCCTTAGTAAAAGACAAACACAAAAAGATTGAAAATACAAGTGGAAAGAATAAAACTTTTCAATGTTCAAGAAACATCAGAAGTGTTTTAAATTAACTGATCTTAAGCCTGTCCTAGGCCTAGAAAGTCTGATTAAGCTGGCCTGGTAAGGGGCATAGAAATATTCTTAAATTTTTTATTTTTTTCTTTAGGCAGGGTCTTGATCTGTCACCCAGGTGGGAGTGCAGTGGTACAACCATGGCTCATGAAGCCTTGACCTCCCCAGCTCAAGTGATCTTCCCACCTCATTTTTTTATTTTTTGTAGAGATGGGGTCTCCCTATGTTGCCCAGGCTGGTCTCAAACTCCTAGGCTCAAGTGATCCTCCCACCTCGGCTTCCCAAAGTGCTGGGGTTACAGGCATGAGCCATGGCGCCTGGCCTTAAAATTTTTTATTATTATTTTTAAGATACTCCAATGACCCTGATGATCAGTGAAAACTGCTATTTTAAAACACAAAGCTCATATAAATTTGGCATATATTAAGGCTAGTATGCCATGTATAGCAAAGGCATTTAAATTGAGCCTGAAGAATGCTGAAAAATACGTCTTTATCAGTGTTAGAAGCCACTGATAAAACTTCTTTCATGAGGCCAAGAGAGGTTCTCAACTGGAAGTCAGAATATATCAGTAAAGGCTGGTTTTTAATGTCATCCCAAGAGGCTGAGCTCACACCAAACCAAATAGGAGATGACCATCACGAGGCTGGGCGAGGGGCTAGCATGGTGCAAAGCTGGTTACCTTCTCAAAGTGCAGTCGAGACAGAAGCACTGGGCTGTTGGATTGAGGACTCTTGTTGTAAGAGGGGCAGTACTTATCAGGGTCCCTCCATTCTGGGAGCCGCTGCTGGCCCCGCCGATCCTGGTAGGCGCAAGCTCTCGTGAGAACCTCTCTAGGTAAGTGACAGGATGTTCGCCCACACATTCTTCAACACCGCCCCTCGCAACCTTTAAATTACAAAACGTAAGGAAAAGGCTTACGTATCTCAAATATTAGGTCTTATTCCTTGAGTCCCCGCCTTCTCTTTCTGTCCCACAGGGCCGTGCCCCTCCATGACCACCGTCTAAAGTCTTCCCCAAGAAGTCCCACAAGGACAAGGACATGCTCGTTTGCCTGGCTCGCTGAGCCCACTGCCCAGCTCCGTGCAGGGCACTGAGGCAAGTCCCGAGAGGAGCTCTGCAAATGCCTGCCTGAGCGCAGGAAGGCCGCAGCGGAGGGGGCTTCACGGTCCAGCCAAGCAGGGCAAGCGCAGCTAGCTGGGGTCGCCTCCTCCGGGTGACTTGGTGCCCCCAACTCCCCGTCCTTCCCCCCAGTCCCCGCTGGGGTCGGCGGCCCACGCCGGCCAGCACTCGCTCACCTCGAGGGCGGCCATGGACGGCCCGGGGCCGGGGTGCAGAATCCCCGCCTCCCGCCCGCTCATCCGCAGCGTCCCTGGGCCCGACCTGCGAACCTGTGGGCCGCGGATCCCGCTCCGGACTCTGCTCCCCGGAGCGGGGGCCGGTTCTCGGGGAGCAGGTGGCCCCCAGCCACCGGCCGCGAACCCTCGCCCCTCCCCTCGTCGCCTCCCCTCCACTCCGGCCCTCAGACTCCGCCGCCCCGCGTCGCCTCACTTCGGCCCAGGCCGCCCTCTCCGCGTCGCCTCGGGTCCGCTCGGGCCTCTGCTCCCCTATTTCAACTCGCGTCGCGTTCTTTCCCCTCCCCTCCCCTCACCACACCCCGGCCGCCCGGGTCGCCTCACCTCCCCTCACCTCGCCCCTGCAGCGCGCGTCACCTCTAGGCTCTCCTCACCGCCCCTCCGCTCCGCTTTGGCCGCCCGCGTCACCGCCCCTCACGTCAGCCCCGCCTCAGCCCGCGCTCCCGGCGCCAGGCCCCGCCCCCAGGGGCCCTCTTTTCCCGCGGCGCCGTCGGGCTCCGTAGGCGGCGTCTTTTCCCCTCCGGTTTGGGATGAATTTTTTCCCTTTTCCCCAAGAGACAGTGACTGCCTTGCGGGACGCATCGATCCCAAGCTTCTCCAGTTTCTTCCATATTGGCCGTTCCCTGGCGGGGTTAACCTTCCTCCCCGCCCCCCGCGTGCTTCAGGGCTGGCGGGCAGGTTCCCGCCGCGCTGAGTCTAGGGCACAGGGTCATGGAAGGCGGGAAACCAGGAAACTCCACTCTACTTCACAGTCCTGCCAGCTGCCACACAGTGCGAGGCAAAAACGGAGGAACACTGAAGAAATGGAAGTCAGGAGGACTTCCAGGAATCGCGCACTTCGCCGTTAAACATTGGTGGGCACTAGAATGAGCCTTTCTTGCCCCAGCCCCTCAGCTGAATCTCTAAGGGTAAGGCCCAGATTTTTAAAAGTCTTTACGGGTGTACTCCGGCCTCAAAGTTGGTAAAATAACCTTGCTTGAGTTTAAAAGCCTGCTCCCCTTGGGACCTAAACCGGAGATTTCTTCATCTGCAACCAACAGAGAATGCTCTAGAGGGCTGTTCGCCTATGCTGATTCGCTGAACTGAACAGGGAGCAGAAACCCCAGGGCACACTCCACTTAGGACCTGATGCTGGCACGGCCAAAGGACCCAAGCCCTTTGGAGCCTCCATTTATCGACTATCAAAGGAGGATGCGTTGCGAAGCACGAATGGGAGGGAGTGTGAACTCTGTTAGCTGATTCACTCAACCAACCTCTACCGCTCCCACCCCTGGGCTTGGTGCTGGGACAGCGATGACGGGGAGAGGGTCTTGCCTCACAGGACTACAACAGCCAAAGGGCTGTGGGTACAAGGGGGACAGAGCAGGTGTTCTGCCTCTTGGGGGAGGCCTTGAAGGGGAAGGTGGAGCCCTGAAGCATGAGTGCAGAAGTAGCAATCATTCAATAAATACATGCTGATTTATTACAGGGGTAAGATGGTTTCTTGGGGGATAGATTCAAGAGGAGTTGAGAATGCTTTATTCATTTACAATGTCCCTTTCCTGGAAGGGAGGATAGCAAGATTTAGGACAAGCTAAAATCATCCCCTATTTAAAAAAAAAAAAAAAAGTCACCCGCAAGTAGTCCCGGGTGGGAGGTGGGGGCAGAATAAAAAAAAAAATCTGCAATGATTCCTAATTGTTTTTCAATGCAGAAGCTTGGGAAGGGGTTTCCGCCAGTTTCATGAGGAAGGCACAACTTCCAGGTAGTGTTGGGGAAGGGATAAGGTCCTATGCAGGCTGGCCCCTTATCCCACAGATGCCAAGATGATGTCTACTGGCAACTCCTCCAAACTTCTGGCTGTCACCTGCATTGTCACTGTGTCCAAAAGCAGCAGCCGGGAGCGCACCAGGATGTCATGACCACCCCGGAACACACCTAGAAGGGAAGAGAGAAGTACAGGTATATACAGCAGAAGGGACTGTACAGGACAGGCTAGGATGGCATTTGCAGCAACCCATCAAGGCAGCTCTGGTGTAGTGAAACGGGCAGGAGAGCTGGGCTGAAATCCCCGAGTGAGGGATTTCACTGTGAAAGTCACTGTCTCTCGGCCGGGCGCGGTGGCTCACGCTTGTAATTCCAGCACTTTGGGAGGCTGAGGTGGGCGGATCACGAGGTCAGGAGTTCGAGACCAGCCTGGCCAACACAGTGAAACCCCATCTCTACTAAAAATACAAAAATTAGCTGGGCATGGTGGTGGGCGCCTGTAATCCCAGCTACTCGGGAGGCTGAAGCAGGAGAATCACTTGAACCCGGGAGGCGGAGGTTGCAGTGAGCAGAGATTGTGCCACTGCATGCCAGCCTGGGTGACAGAGCTAGATTCCGTCTCAAAAAAAAAAAAAAAAAAAAAGAAAGTCACTGTCTCTCAGGACTTCAGTATCCTCAACTACAAAGCAGCGGGGATGATAATACCATATTTCAGGCTTCTGCTAAGTTCAAATGAATTGATGGACATAAAAGGCTTATATCTCATGTCACAGAGGCTCTCGCACATTGACTGAATCTGAGAGCACAAATGAAGGGGACAGCCCCACCACGAGAAAACCACAGGGCAGGTGTCTGCAAGACCCAGGGGACTGGGTTGTTTCAATGTGCTACAAACTGTCAGCTGTAGGCAGGGTACTGAAGCAGAGCCTCCTTTCAACCCTGTTTATAAACACTCAGCCAAAAAAAATCATCCCATTTCCTTTTGTTAACTGTTTTAGGTATGATAATTGTCCTTTAAAAAAGGGAAGGGGTCATTCTCTCTTAAAGAAACATACAGATACAGAAGGATTTACATATAAAATGCTATTTCTGGAGTTTGCTAGTAAATAATCTGGGAAGGAGAATGAGTGTGGGTACACTCAGCCAACTCTAGAAAATAAGACAAAGGATATGAAGACAATGATCAGAAAAGGAAATACAAATGCCTCAACATTTGAGAAGATACTTAACTTCATTGAAAATACAAAAACTACACTAACATATCATTGTCCACACAGACTGGCAAAGATCATAAAGTGTGGTAACATATTATGTTGTCCACAGTGTAGGAAGAAAGGTATACAATTCCATGGAAGGCAACTTGGAGTTATTTATCAAGATGAGAAACACAAATCACTTTGACCTGGTGATGCCTTGGAAAATTTATCCTACAGATATTCTCAGTGTACACATGCAAAGTAAACTGTGTGTGTACACGATTATTTACTGTAACATCTGTAATAGCAAGAGATTGAAATCAAACTAAATGTTCATCAGTAGTGGCTGTTCCATAGAATATGTGGTGCATCCACACAATGGAATACTAAGCAGCTATAAAAAAAAATGAGGATTCAGTATGGGATGAAAAAAGTTCTGGAGATGGATGGTGGTCAGTTTTACAATAGTGTGAATGTACTTAATGCCGCTGAACCATACACTTGAAAATGGTTGAAATGGTGAATTTTATGTATATTTTACCACAATTAAAAGAATGAGGAAGCTCTACATATTGACAGGGAAGATCTCTAAGATGCATTGTAAAGTGAAAAGCAAATTGGAGGACAATATATATACCATTTGTACATAAACATTTGAGTTAAAAAAAGGAAATGCGTTCCTATTAGCTTTTATAGCCATAAAATAACTGCAAGGTTATACAAGCATTGTTTGTAATAGTAACACTGGTCACTTCTTAGAAGGGAATCTGAATGGCTTGCAGCCAAGGTAGGGAGGAAACATTTCGCTGCAGATTATTTTATACTTTGTGAATTTTAAATGCTGTGAATTTTGACTCCCCATATTTACAGTGGAGTCCTTAGCCCAGGATCCAGTGGCATCCAGGCTGTAAGCTATCCAAGCCCTCCCCATCTAGAAATGCCACTTACCAGCCAGGAGCAACGTGTGAGTGTTCTTGTTATCCGGCACTTTGTCTGACCTCTCACAAGGGTGCATTCCCAAGAACTTCACAATATTACCCACAGCCTCTGTAGTGAGAAATCCCTATTGTTAAGCCATCTTGTCTGCCCTTTGTGCCACCACCACTCCCCCATGTTCTGAAGGGCTTTTAATGAAGTGGCATTTGATATATGTGCTCCAGACATGGCCCTGGATCCTTAGAGAGAAAAGGGATGAGCACTTCAACAGTAGCCAAAGATCTTGAACAGCAAGTAGGCCAGAAATGGCATTCCCAGGATTTTACCTTCAAGTGTCTTGATGGTAGACAAGGTGAACGTTTCCTCCTTCTCAAATTCATCCCCTACCTCATCCCAGGCTGCTTCGAAGTTCAGTTTCATGACCTTTTGAATGTGATCAGCTACAGTAACTTCCAGATCTTCCAGCTGGAGAGATGGAGGTAGAAATCAGGCACCCATCCACCCACCTATGGGCCTCTGCTCTGAACTCATCCACACATCCCTTCCTGCAACTCTTTCCACAGGTGCTTGCTTGGCACTGAGGACTGTGCTAGACTCTGGGGACACAGAGCAACTTGACCAGGTACCTATCCTTGAGGTGCCCAAAGGCAAGTGGTGTCCCTTCAATAGAAAATGCCCTAATCCCAAGTACCAATCTACTAATTCATCCTAGAGCTGCCTGCCCTGAGATCACGTCTCTTCTAAGCCTGCCTAGTGTCAGTGCTTCCAGGACCTGGCATGCAGGGAATTACATAGCATTCTCAGAGGTCTGCTTCCTATGCCTCAGTCCTAGGGGACAATGAGCTCTTCAAGAGCAGCAGCTGTTTCTAGTTCAGCAGAAACTAGCAGAAACCTCCTATCCCAGCTATGTCCTCTGGATTTGACAGATCCTGAATCTCTATCTCCATTTCAGCTGTGTCTTCCCTGAACTTGACACATAATACTCCCACTGAGTCTACATGAAGGTTCCCCATTCATTCTCCCATCAGATTTTCACTGAGGCCCTACTCCTGTGGATGTTTACACTGTATATAAATACAACTTAGACCCAGCTCTCTTTTTTTTTTTTTCCTTCATCTCTGGATGGGCTCAAACAGACCCAGCTCTCTCAAGGAGCTCACTTGGTCTTAGAGCAGCTCCTGCCTTGGGGTCATTTCTGGCTCAAGGAAGGTCCATCCATCCTCAACTGTGACTCTAGGATGACACAATGGCGAATGTCAGTTGTATTCCACCGTGACTATCCCTCTAGTCAGGAGGAGTTCTAACAATCCCCATCCACAGGCTGAGCATAATGGTCTGCACTCAGATGGCCCTGAGCCACTGCCCCAAAGTCAGACCTCAGAAGGATCCTGTACTTAGTTCCATCGAGCTAAGATAGGAGAATTTAGAAGGGCTATTCCAGTGCATGAAAGGACTGCCCAGCACAGCAAACAGGTCAAATTTATCCAGAAAGCATTTGACAAGAGGAATCAAAATGTCTTAAAATCATGCTTACCCTTTGACCCAATTATTTTCCTTCTAGGAATCTATCCTAAAGAAATAATCTAAAATGCAGATAAAAATTTGTATCTAAAGGGATATTTAATGCAGCATTATAAATAGTGAAAATATGGAAACCCAAATGCTCAACATTAAAGGAGTGAAAGGTCAATCAAGTTTTGACATAGTATATAACAGTATTTTAAATCCACTAAAAAAATTGTGTTTATAAAGTACTTGTAATGACACTGGAAAATACACTATGGTTTTTAAAATAGCAAGGTCTACACTGTAAGAATGATTTCAATTATACCACTGCCCCCCAAAAATAACTCTAAGGATTATGAGTAATGTTTTCCTGTTGTTCATACTTTGTTTTGAATTTTGTTTTTGTATTTCCCAAGTTTTCTTCTTACACATGAACATGTATTTCCGTAAGTTTAAAAAGTTATTTTAGGCCGGGCGCGGTGGCTCACGCCTGTAATCCCAACACTTTGGGAGGCCAAGGTAGGTGGATCACCTGAGGTGAGGAGTTCGCCACCAGCCTAGCCAACATAGTGAAACCCTGTCTCTACTAAAAATACAAAAAATTAGGCAGGCATGGTGGCGGGCGCCTGTGATCCCAGCTACTTGGGAGGCTGAGGCAAGAGAATCGCTTGGACCTGGGAGATAGAGGTTGCAGTGAGCCGAGATCGCGCCACTGCACTCCAGCCTGGGTAACGAGAGAAACTTCATCTCAAAAAATAAAAATAAAAAAATAACATTTTAAAGAGCTAAAAAGCCAAAAACAGCTCCAGTCTCACTGTCAGTTCTTGAAGGGAGTTGCTTTGCAGCCTCAGCACAAAACTGAGCTTCCTGACACCAGGCTCTTACCACATACTCATCCTCATAGCCTTCGTCATCGGTCTCCCCAGTGGTGGGATCACAGTCCTTGACGGTGAACTTCATCATGCAGCTGAATGTGCAGGCCACTGTGGGGAAGAGAGGCTGGGTAGTTAGGATGTCCCCAGCCTGCAAGGGATGGGCTTCTCCTGCAGGGGACAAGCAGGCAGGGGTCACAGCCTGCTTTCTAGGCCCCTGCTATGTTATTAGTAGGAGCAACAAGCCATCCAATCCCACAAAGCTGGACAGAGGGTGCCACCTTGTAGGACAGGAAAGTCATGAGTTCTAGTGAGATCCTGTCTCTTTAAAAAAATTTTTTTAAAGAAGAGCACTTGGGACTCAGCTGTTCTTCTTGGGACTGAAATCAAGGAGCTGAAGCTCTAATAGAAGGCAAACAGCTGGTGCCCAGCCGCCCACCTCCTCCTGATCCCATGGACTCCCACGAGGATAGGGTGGTATCTGGAGAGGGGCTCACCAGCTGTGGGGTCTTCTTTGGGCAGTGCCACCAGTGTGTAGCAGGTCCCAGGCTGGTTGTAGGGCAGGCTCCGGGCAGGCACGTAACAGAGCACCTCATAGGCCTCAGTGGGCTCCATCTGCACTGTGACATTCTCCAAGGTCTGGTCATTGAGTGTATTTGTGCAGTCAAACTGAACAGGGAAGAGAGGGGAGCTTAAACATTGCACTAGGTCTGAGCCATGCTGCAGAGGAAGAGCCAGGAGGTCCCACCTCTTTCCTGTTGACCAAGGTGATTCCCATCCCAGTCCCCCTGCCCCAGGCTCCCTGTCTCCATGCTGACAATCAGGAGCCACGGAGGTCCTGAGTCAAGAGATATGAGAGACAGACCTGTTGGGGACAGATTCTGTCATCAAGTTGGGCTCCCAACCAATGCAGTGTGGGGACCCATGACCCTACAGGACCTGCCAGACCTGGGACAACTCCCTGGGCGCATGCCCCAGCAGGGCCTCAGCCCACCTTGCTCACCTGAAAAACCATGTGGTTGGTGAAGGTGTGTTTGGTGCAGCGGATGACATACTCCGTCTCTGACTCAGTGAGGGCCACGGGCTCAGGCGAGGACTTGAAGAGGGGCCCAAGACCCCGGAACTCTGGCACCGCCGCCAACTGCTCTGAAATCCACAGGCCACATTCACTCAGCTTCTCGATCCTCAGACCAACTTGTTGATGGTTTCTAATAAATTCCCATGACCATTCTCAAGGTGTTCCACCCTACCTTAGATGGATAGATATGTTTACCTAACTGGCTACTCATTATTTCCTGAATATATCCATGCATTTTCTCATCTCCCTGACTTTGCTCATGTGGCACAACCCCCCACAAATACTCTCCCCATCTCTGTACCATGAAAGACCTCAGAAGCAAAAAACTGATATGAGACCACAAAATCCTAGACCTAATTGGAGATTCCCCCAGCTATAGAAGCTTAGCAAGGATTTCCACCCCCTACCCCAGCAAGGGTTCTTAAAGGAAGGTGACAATTAGGAAAATAAGATCGATACTGCTATAGCTACAAAATCAGACAAAGTAACAAACTGGTCCTATATATTTATCAGTTAAGACAAATGGCCAATAAAGAGATATTTCAGAATGAGAGTGTTGCAGAAAACCCAACTTAGAATAGTCTGTGTCTGGTAAGACCTATTCCTACACCCTATGGCCAGGTTCAAGCACTGGATACAAGCATAGGCCCATGGGACCCCACCCTGGCTGGTCCTGGCATTCCTTGCAGACTAAAGGGAATAACCCAAGTGAATGAGGCATCTGGCAGATGTGTGCACATGGTGTCCACCTATAATGGCTAAAGCTGCCACTCTTGTACCTATTCTATGGCAGGATTCCTCGCACTAGGACCATGGATCACCTGTATCAGAATTACTAGGAGTTGGTGGTGGAGCTTGCTAAAAACTCAGACTCCATCCCATATCTACTACATCAGAATCTCTGGTTTCAGGATCAAGGAATTTGCATTTCTAACATGTTTCCTCAGATTATTCCAATATATACTGATATTTAAAGACCACTGCTCTAAGATTTTCAACTTGTCTTCCCAATTAATTGAACTCCATGAGAACAGGAATTGTGCTTTGAGGCCATGGATCTGATATTTTTCCCTTTACTTAGAAGGTACTCAATTCACGTTTGAGACATAGAGAAAGGTAGGCCTTCTTTTTATTATTTTGCTTTTTTCCTCCACAAAAAGTCAGCCTATGTGACCACTTCAGCCCTCTGCAGCCTGAAGACTGAATCTAATGAATACGCAGGCAATAAAAAGCCCAGAACAATCCAGGCTAGATATCAGGAGGAACTTTTGGGCCACCATGACCATCAACCACTAGAGTGCTTTTCTATTGATATTTATTTTCTTGGGAGTCAGAGTTTTGGGCCTGATACTTACTACCTGGGGGATTCTGTTGGTAGGGTTTCAGACTCTTCATCAATAAAACTGATACAATTATCTTGATCACAGCGTTGTTGTAAAGACAAATGAGGCAATAAATGTCAAGATCTAGGAAAGTTCTTGGAACTGAACATGTATGTGATTAGTAAATGTGAGGCTTTTGGATGATTGTTTAAAAATGGAATTGTTACCCTTTAAGGGGCTTAGGATACTTCCTTGGAAGGTGTGGCAGAATAATGACACTAAGATGCCCACAAGCTAATTCCCAGAACCTGCAACTATGTTACCTTGCATGGTAAAAGGGACTTTGTAGATGTGATTAAATTAAGGATCTTGAGCTACGAGTTATCCTGGGTTATCCAGGGGGGGCCAGTGTAATCATAAGGGCCCTTATAGGGCAGAAGGTCAGAGTAGAGAGATTTGAAAAGGCCAGGAGTGTGGCCTCTTCAAATCACTCTACTCTGACCTTCTGCCCTAGAAGGGCCCTTAAAGACAGTGGAAGGGGCCACGAGCCAAGGATACAGGCCACTTCTAGTAGCTGGAAAAGGGGGCAATATCTGGAGCCTCCTGAAAGAACTCAGCACTGCTAACAAATGAAACCCACTTTGGACTTCTGACGACAGAGCTATAAGGTTATAAATATGTTAAGCCACTACGTGTGTGGTAACGTGTTACAGCAGCAATAGAAAACTGATACAAATGAAAAGTTTCATGTTATAGTGATCCCAATTAGCTCAGGATCCATGCTATATTGATAGAAGACATGATTCTGGATGGAATGGGGAAGGGGGGATTTCATTTAATTCAACATTGATTGGGAGCCTACTGTGAGGAAGGAAGGCACTGGACTCAGTGCTGTGATAGACCCGGAAAATAAAAGACAGAACATGTGAAGAACTATTTAGCACAGAGGACTGTTTAAGAGAAGACAGAAGAGCTAGGATGGAAGTGAGGGCCCATGAAGGAAGAGGGGTCTATGCTTTTATCCACTGAATTCAGTGGATAAAACAATCTGCAATTAGACACACAGCCTCTCCCCTTAAAAATGCAACACCAGAGGATAGATGGATACCTGAAGAAAACCTTACAAGACAATGTGGACAGAACACACGTGGAACCTGACAAAAAGTACCAGTGTCTTTGAACCCCAGCACTGCTCTCTCAGACATTTTGAAATGGCCTGGGCTCCAGGGACCCGAGCCCTCCAAATTGAGGCGCAGTAGCAGCACTGAGCCAGTTTGATCTGGATCTTAATTCCAGCCCCTCCTACCACTTTCTCTCTCTGAACTTCCAATTCCTCAGATATTGAAGGAACCTAACAACCACCACCTGAGGGTCAAATGTGATAGGTCTAAAGCATCTCAAGGGCCTAGCACTCAGGAGAGACCAATAAATGACAGTTCTTACTCTTGATCCCCCCGAGGAAACTGAGCCCAGGTCCCAAGCACCCCTCAACCACTGTGACTCACCCTGGAAGATCTCCTGCCTGGTAGCTGCCACTTTCTCAGGCTGTTTGACTGCTGTGATGGGGGTGCTTTCTGCAGGAGCAAATTATACACATGATGACCAACAGCTGGAGTCATGGGGCAGTGTGGTGGTGACCCCAGTGCTGTTACTCAGGGATTATAAATACTAACCCTCCTGAGAGTGGGAAGCACAAGACATGTGACAGAGCACACGTCTGTGTGTATGTGTGTCTCTATTTTCGGGAGCCAGAGGCGGAAAAGATCATTTCCTCCTCCCAGCATAACTCCCACCCATCCTAGTTAGGTTACTGGCTTTGCAGCCAATGCAGACCCTCCAACAGAGGCCTGGCCTTGATGGCCTCTGGGAGGAGTATAGATGTTACCTGTTCTCTGCTCTGCCATGGGCGCCGTGGCCAGGGGCACAGACTTGAGGTCAAAAGGTTTTTCTGATGGTTCTAGAGTGTACTGCTGCAGAGCCCTCTCCAGACCAGGGATGGACACAGTCAGACCTGCAGGTGAAGAGAGGTCACCATGCCTGGCAGATAGAGCAAAGCGTGCACCAGGGACCACCATGGAGGCCCTGGGGTCCCAAAGTTACAAGTCCTAAATGGTATGACCCTGAGAAAATCACTTTATTCTCTAAGCCTCTGGATTCTCAGACACATCCTCCCTTACAGGGTAGGTGTGGGGAATAAACATATATACAAAGTGACTTGTAAAGGGTAAAGTTCTGTAAAAATAAAGTTTTTATTAATGATGAGCATTTTAATTCACTGCACAATTTCCACCCAATTCAGGTGTGACCTGAATGACCACGGACCTCCTGAGGTCACCATGATGCCATGAGGTTGCCAGGCAAGTCCAGCCAAGAGCATCTTGCCTCTGATTTCCCCTGCCCAGGGAATGATGAGAACCACAGCTCCAGTAAGGTGCTGAGTCCAAGATAGCCAGGGAATGACTCACCATTTAGGATATAGCCTGCATTGAGGGCCTTCTGCTTCTGCTCCAGGACATTTAGGTAGAAGGTGGCTCGGTCCCTTACTTCATTGTCATCATCCATCACACACCTGCAGCCAGAACACAAGGTGGTCCTGACTGGGGCCCAGCAGGGATGGCAGGAGGGATCCTGCAGGGCTTCATTAGAGTTGAGTCCATAGGGATAACAAGTAGACTAGTGGTGGCCCCAGGCGGAGGGTGCAGGGAGTGAGGAGAGGACACACTCATGAACACTGAGTTCCGTTTGGGATGATGAAATGTTTTAAACTCAGGTTGCGGTGATGGCTCCATCACTCTGTGAATATGCTAAAACCCATCAAACTATACATCTTAAATGGGTAAATTGTATGGTATGTGAATTATATCTCAATAGAGCTATTTTTTTTGAGCTGGAGTCTCGCTCTGTCACCCAGGCTGGAGTGCAGTGGCATGATCTCGGCTCACTGCAAGCTCCGTCTCCCGGGTTCACATCATTCTCCTGCCTCAGCCTCCCAAGTAGCTGGGACTACAGGCGCCAGCCACCACACCTGGCTAATTTTTTGTAATTTTAGTAGAGACGGGGTTTCACCGTGTTAGCCAGGACAGTCTCAATCTCCTGACCTTGTGATCCCCCCGCCTCGGCCTCCCAAAGTGCTGGGATTACAGGCGGGAGCCACTATGCCCGGCCTCAATAGCTATTTTTTAAAAATGGACAAAATAATTCAAGTTACCAATTGTCACATCTGGTTGGTGCAATTTGCACAGCATTGTTTTTCATGCTTTTCTATGCTTTCTCTTTTTTTTCTACAATCAGTAGCTGTATAACTTTTCTCTCCCTTTTCAGTTAAAAAAATATAAAGACAAAGGAAAGCCGCTTGGGTCCAAGGGAACATTGTCCCCATTAGGGCCCCTGGGCCTACACTCACCTCTTCAGCAACACCAAGATACTGGGTAACATCTCTTCATTCTGGGCTCCAAACTTGGCCAGAGCACTCACAGCACCTGTGTTTAGGAAGCGAATGTGATTTACCCAATGCACCCTGACAACTCACTGTTTGCGCACTTCCAGCACTCAGAATGGGTCTTCAGGCAGAAGAGCCCCAGAGGCAAGAAGTCTCAAGCCAGGAGGCCCAAGTCACTACCAACACAGTGAGTGGCTTTGGGTGGATCTTGGCGCCATCCCAGGCCTCAACTTCCTTATCTATTTAATGGAGAAGGGAGCCAGATGGGATCAGTAGCTCCCATTCTAAGGTTCCAGGAGCTAATTTCAAATTAACCATGATGAGGTCACAGAAGTTGGCTATAATGTAAAGCTCCTCACCTTCCATATCCAAATGGCGTCAATTTGCAGTTAAGGCTCAGAATAATATAAATGAGAAAGGGAACAATTACTTAAATATCATTAATTGCTGAAAGAAGAAAATCTGTCCAGTGGAGGCATGAAAAGAAATTAAAAATAAAGAATAGGAAGGTTGCTCACTGAATTGTAAACTTTATATAAACGGGTGGATTTTATGGCATGTGAATTATATCTCAACAAAGCTTTTTTTTTTTTTTAAGCTAAACATCAACATATAGTGAAAGTTAAAAAAAAAAATCACTTAAGGCAAGGCACAGTGGCTCTGTAATCCCAGCACTTTCAGAGACTGAGGCAGGAGGATAGCTTGAGGCCAGGAGTTCATGACCAGCCTGGACAACATAGCAAGACCCAGTCTCAATTAAAAAAATATTTAAAAAAAAAAAAAAAAAAAACACAACAAATCATAGGGGTTAAGAACCATGGCCGAGCACGGTGGCTCACACCTGTAATCCCAGCACTTTCAGGAGGCCGAGGCGGGCAGATGATGAGGTCAAGAGATCGAGACCGTCCTGGCCAACATGGTGAAACCCCATCTCTACTAAAAATACAAAAATTAGCTGGGCATGATGGCACACATCTGTAGTCCCAGCTACTCACGAGGCTGAGGCAGGAGAATCGCTTGAACCCGGGAGGCGGAGGTTGCAGTGAGCTGAGATTGTGCCACTGCATTCCAGCCTGGTGACAGAGCAAGACTCCATCTCAAAACAAACAAACAAACAAAAAAAACAACAACAAAGAACCGTTCAACTAAATGACATGTAAGGTCCTGCCTACAATATTATGAAAAACAGCTTGTGCAGCAAGAACACTGAGTGCACAAATCCCACTGGAGGCTCAGGTCCCTTTGCTGGGACATTTATTCAACGGTAAGCTAAGTTTCCAAGTTCAGCCCTGGCTCAGACCTACCTGCCCGGACCTCCTCATGCTCCAAGACCACTCGGTTATAGATGAAGCGGATGTACTTTGAGGGGTTGGTGGTCTTGGGCCCCTCCTGGCCCAGGAGATGTAGAATACGGGTGGCCAGCACTGTGAACTCGCAGTCCTCGATGAACTCGCACAGATGTGACAGCCCTGTCTCCTTGCTCTCTGAGTTCTCTTCAATGATGCTGATGATGCAGTCCACGATAGCGCGCTTATACTCAAAGCCACCCTGCAGAGAGAAGCTGAGCTAAGCAAGGAGCCTGCTTTCTCCAGAAAAGAGTTGAAGACCTGAGCTGGACCAAGGACAGTTGTCCAAACACAGAACTTGGAGACAGGGTACTTGGTTCTCTGGGCCTCTATCACTCTTTCCTGTCAAACAAAAGGCTGGTCAGGCGCAGTGGCTCATACCTATAATCCCAGCACTTTGAGAGGCTGAGGTGGGCGGACCACTTGAGCTCAGGAGTTCGAAATCAGCCTGGGCATCATAGACAGACCCCCATCACTACAAAAAATAGAAAAATTAGTTGGGCATGGTTGTGCATGCCTATAATTCCAGCTGCTTGGGGGTCTGAGGTGAGACGATTGCTTGATCCCAGGAGGCTGAGGCTGCAGGGAGCCGTGATCACACCACCACACTCCAGCCTGGGTGACAGATCGAGGCCAGGCGCAGTGGCTCACGTCTGTAATCCCAGCACTTTGGGAGGCCAAGGTGGGTGGATCACCTGAGGTCAAGAGTTTGAGACCAGCCTGGCTAACATGGTAAAACCCCATCTCTACTAAATATAAAAAATCAGCTGGGCGTGGTGGTGGGCACCTGTAGTCCCAGCTACTCAGGAGGCTGAGGCAGGAGAATCGCTTGAACCCAGGAGGTGGAAGTTGCAGTGAGCCAAGACCGCGCCACTGCACTCCAGCCTGGGCAGCAGAATGAGACTCCTACTCAAAAGAAAAAAGAAAAAAAAACTGCTGTCATGCATACAGTGTCTCCAAAGTGCTAGGCCTGGCCAGGCATGATGGCTCACACCTGTAATCCCAGAACTTGGGTGGCTAAGGTGGGAAGATCACTTATAGCCAGGAGTTAGAGACCAGCCTGGGCAACCCAGCAAGATCCCATCTCTACTTAGAAAAAACAAACACAATCACCAAAGTGCTGGGCCCATTAGCTGACGACTCACTAAACATTAGTGCCCTTCTATAACATTCTTGGGAAATGCAAAGACACTCAAGGCAATGGCTCCTCTACTGCCTAGTCCATGGGCCACTCTGGGGCTGGGTGAAAGGGGTACCATGTATCTGAGGAACAAATCTACTCCATGAACATCTGCTATTGCTCCTAAGAATTAACCCGTTTTGTTGAGACATCCAAGAAAGGTGGCATAAGTGAATCAGTAATTCATGTCAGGAATAGAAACAGAACCAATGTCGTGTTATTAGCACCAGCTTCACAAGAAACTACCCCTAGAAGTCCTGGAATAATCCAGAATATTTCTGCACTGGAGTCCACCAGAAAAGAACATGCATTTTCCCATCTTCTGCACAAGCATCACCTCAGGACATCCAGTTTTTAAAGTCAGGCTGGTGAGTCATAGTTATTACTGTAATTACTAGCAACTGTATGTGTTTACATGTCCACAAGTTTAAAGGGTTGCAGGCACCATGAAAACCAGTTGGTTAACAGGCTAACATGAGCACACGCACAAAGCTGAGCATGGAGCCAGTGGTCAGGTCACTCCCTGCACCAGGAGACCTGGCATCCCCCGAATGCCCCTGACTCTTACCTCTTCCCGCAGCATGGTGAACAGGAAGTTCATAAGGACGGCATGTTTGCGAGGATATTTCTGACACAGGGCACTGATGGCCTGGACAACCACCACCTGAATGAAATACACATGCATGAGCAGCAGGCCCTGCCACCAAGATGGGGTGACTCAGTTCCCTGAGTGCCCACTGAGTCCTTCCTTAGGTAAGGCCAGGCCTTGGGTGTGACACAAGGGCAAGGAAACCAGAGGAACTCAACTCCATGCTTGAAGGGCACAATCCCTGAGCCCACCCAAGGCAGTGCCAACAGCCCCAATGTCAGACTCTCAGACTCTGGGTCCCCCAAATTCTGCTCTTCTACTCAGGCTTCTTAAGTCTCTGAGTTCCCTCCACCCAACCTGTCCTGCTTCTCTCCCTACTGCCGGCTCCCACTGATGGTTCCCACCCATCATCTCCTCTGGCTCCTCTTTGGTTAAGCCTGTCTCTGGGGTATTCTGTCCTTGGCCGCTTCTCTTCTCACAGTCTGTTGAGCAATCTTATCCCCTCCTATGGCTTTAACCACCTCTTATATGCCACTGACTCCCAATATTTATCTCCTGTCTGAGCTCAAGACCTGCCATTTCCAAATACCTGCCAGACAACGCCACCTGGTGCCCACAGCACTTCAAACTCCACATGTCTGCAACCACAAACATCTCCATCTCCTTCCCCTTCCCTCATCCAATACCCCATCTTTTCCTCCTCCTGCAAACTAGTCAAGATCACCACTGTCAGCTAAAAGTAGAAAATGGCATCATCTCTGTTGACATCCACCCCTCAACCCTCACACCAACCCTGCCAATAGGCGTTATTCCTCAAAAAGCTCTTGCACTGTCCCTCTTCCTCTCCTACTCCCGCCGGTTCAGGCACCATCCTCTCCTTCTGAATTACTCCAACAGTCTCTTTACCAGTCACCCCTCCACTCTGCTCCGGAAGGACGTTTTTGGTTTTTTTTTTTTTGAGATGGAGTCTCGCTCTGTCTGGAGTGCAGTGGCATGATCTCGGCTTACTGCAACCTCCACCTCCTGGCCAGGTCAAGCAACTCTCCTACCTCAGCCTCCAGAGTAGCTGGGACTACAGGTGTGAGCCACTACGCCAGCTAATTTTTTTTTTTTTTTTAAAACGGAGTCTCGCTCTGTCGCCCAGGCTGGAGTGCAGAGGCGAAATCTCGGCTCACTGCAAGCTCCGCCTCCCGGGTTCACGCCATTCTCCTGCCTCAGCCTCCCGAGTAGTGGGACCACAGGCGCCTGCCACCACACCTGGCTAATTTTTTTTTGTATTTTTAGTAGAGACGGGGTTTCACCAAGTTAGACCAGGATGGTCTCGATCTCCTGACCTTGTGATCCGCCCACCTCGGCCTCCCAAAGTGCTGGGATTACAGGCGTGAGTCATAGAGCCTGGCCTATGCCAGCTAATTTTTGTATTATTTTAGTAGAGACAGGGTTCCACCATGTTGGCCAGGCTGATCTCAAACTGCTGATCTCAAGTGATCTGCCAACCTCAGCCTCCCAAAGAGCTGTGATTACAGGCATAAGCCACTGCGCCCAGCCAATTTTTTTTTTTTTTTTTTTTTTGAGACAAGGTCTCACTCTGTCACCCAGGCTGGAGTACAGTGGCATGATCATGGCTCACTGCAGCCTCGAACTCCTGGGCTCAAGTGATCCTCACAACTCAGCCTCCCGGGTAGCTGAGACTACAGGTGCGCATCACCACACATGGCTAATTTTTAAAAAAAATTTTTTTTAGGTCGAGTGCGGTGGCTTACGTCTGTAATCCCAGCACTTTGGAAGGCCAAGGCGGGTGGATCACGAGGTCAGGAGATTGAGACCATCCTAGCTAACATGGTGAAACCCCATCTCTACTAAAAAATACAAAAAAATTAGCGCGGTTGGCCGGGCGTGGTGGCTCATGCTTGTAATCCCAGCACTTTGGGAGGCCGAGGCGGGCGGATCACGAGGTCAGGAGATTGAGACCACGGTGAAACCCGGTCTCTACTAAAAAATACAAAAAATTAGCCGGGTGTGGTGGCGGGCGCCTGTAGTCCCAGCTACTCGGAGAGGCTGAGGCAGGAGAATGGAGTGAACCCGGGAGGCGAAGCTTGCAATGAGCCGAGATTGTGCCACTGCACTCCAGCCTGGGCGACAGAGCGAGACTCCGTCTCAAAAAAAAAAAAAAAAAAAAAATTAGCAGGGCATGGTGGCGGGCACCTGTAGTCTCAGCTACTCGGGAGGCTGAGGCAGGAGAATGGCGTGAACCTGGGAGGCAGAGCTTGCAGTGAGCTGAGGTCACACCACTGCACTCCACCCTGGGCAACAGAGTGAGACTCCAAGTCAAAAAAAAAAAAAAAAAAAAAAATTTGTAGAGATGAGGTCTTGCTACGTTGCCCAGACTGGTCTCAAAATTCAGGCCTCAAGTGATCCTCCCTCCTTGGCCTCCCAAAGCACTGACATTACAAGCATGAGCCACCGTGCCCAGCCCCAGAAGGATCTAATATGCAAATCTCACTGTGTCATTTCAGCCTACAAAGCATTCTTGTAACCCACAGGCAGAGAAGACTGCTGCCTACTTTGTATAATCCACAATATAGAATTACCACAATATATTATTCATATTATTGTCTGCTCCGATTAAAACTCTCCGATGACATACTACGTTGTTCTATCAATTAACAACTGTGAAATAAAAGAAATACAGAAATTGAGAACAAATTAATGGCTGCCAGGGGTTAGGGATAGAGAGGTGGGAATGGGTGTGGCTATGAAGAGGTAACGTGAGAGTCTTGTGGAGATGGATAGTTGAGTGTCTTCACTGTGGTGGCAATTCTGAAAGTCTCCATGTGGCGGCTTGCATAGAACTTCACATATATACACACAGGAGTTGCCTGTGTAGCTGGTGAAATCTGAATGAGCTCTATGGGTCGTGCCAGTGTCACTTTCCTGGTTGACATTGTCCTGTGCTAGTGTAGGATGCTGGCACTGTAGGAGAGGGTTGATGGAGGGGTGCATAGGACTTTTCAGTATATTTCTTTGTAACTTCCTATGAATTATTTCAAAATATAAGCTCAAAAAATACTCACATCCTTCCTCCTGCCCCAAAAGAACACCTTTCCAATGTCTTCCCTGCAATTAAAACTCTTTACCTGACCATGGGCCTTACATGATTGAGCCTGTCTATTCTGACTTTGTCACCTGCACTGGCCCCACAGCTCTTCCGCCCACTAGCCTTTTCTCTCCTTGACTTGCTCCTGCCTTTCCTCCCGGTTCTTTGCACCGATTCAGGTTTGAGCTCAAACGTCACCCTCCAGAACGGCCTTCCCAGACCATGCTCCTCCTAGGATCATCCCTGCTGTATTTCTATACTCTTGACTGCAGTACCCATGCCTGAGATGATCTTGTCTACTCCTTTCTTTACCTGTTTACTGTTCCTCTCCCATCCCTGGAAAGGAAGCTCCAGGAGGGCAGGCACCTGCCTTGTTCACTGCTATGTTCCCCTCTTGTCACTCTACATAGCAGACAGCAAGTGCTCAAGAAATACTTGGACAACAAATCAATGAACCCTTAACTGGCCTGGAAACTACTGTTCTTTCAGTACAAGGGGACGATATCGATGGAGGCCTGGAGGCAGGACTACACACATTTCTCTGAAGGCCAAGCCTCTGCAGAGCAATATGCTGGCCTCCTCCGAGTCCTAAAGGCTGACCAGCCCCTCAGGTCAGTCCTGGAAGGAAGGCTGTGGCCACAGAGAGCAGGGTCAGAGCTCCTTCCCCTGGGGGCCATGGGTGTCCTGGGGGTAGCAGGTACCTTGAATTCATCTGAGATCTCTGACATGAAGGAGGAGATCTGCTTCATGAGGCGGTCAATGCTGCTCTCGCTGCCCGTCTTAAGGAGGGTGGTGATGGCCAGCGTGGCAATACTGCGGTTTGAATCTGTGACCAGGTTCTCCAGATCCAGATTACAAGCTGTCACAGCTGACGGATGCTTCATGGCAACCTGTTTTGGGAGGACAGTGACAGAGAGGGCAGGACCCAATGCTGTCACTACATTTGATGGTTTGGCCCAGTCATTAGTCCTTTAGATGAGATCATCTCACCATCCAGAAGAAAGTAACTGTGACCAGGGCTATTATCCTTCCCAGCCAGGTCAGAGGCGAGGACACACCTCCAGTTTGATCAGACAGCTTCCTCCAAACCCCAACCTGGACTCTTACCTTATTGAGGGTACGAACAGCAGCATAGCGGAGAGCAGCCTTGGGTGAGCTGCAGAAAAGCTGGAGCACTGTGGGGAGATGGATGCCACATGTCAAGTTGCCTTCACTGCTGGGCAGCTGGGAAAACCAGGGGCAGCTGTTCTGACTCAAACCCTCTGCTCAGCTCATTTCCCTGCTGACACCCCCATCCCAACCCAAGACAGAGAGCTCCCCTCACCCTGTGCACCTGAGCCATGGACAGAGGCCATAATGTCTGTGAGCGCCCAGGGGTTCCCGTGAGGGCTGTTATTCACTGGGCATCTGCTGTGTGCCAGGTGCTGTGCTATACAGTGGACATGCCTCACTTCTATAGCTTGTAGCCACCACTAGCTCACTTTACAGATAACGAGACTGAGGCACAAAGGGGAAAGCAAACAAACTTTAGGTTGGCAGCCAGTAAGTGGCAGAACCAACATTAAATTCCAAGACTGCCTGCACCTACAGCCTGAGCCCTTAACCTCTGTGAAGTAACATTCCACTCCTCTCTCCTATTGTGTCTACAGGATCCAACAGAACTTCCCCCTCGGCACTAAGTGCCGAAGAACAAAGTCCTCTCTTAAACAAATGGTTTATTTCCTTTAACTACATGAGACCCATTCGGGTACCACATCCCTCCCTTGCCCTGGCTGCCAGGAAGCCTAGAGCTAAATTTGGCACTCAATCATAGGAGCAAAGATGACTACTGTTTTCTGGAATATCTATGTTCCTTTCTTCATAACTTGGCTTTTATTCTCTAATACTTAAAAAAAAATTTTTTCTTAATGCTTATTTTGAAGAGCCTAATTTATTTACGTCTTTCATTATTCTGGAAATATGGTGGATATAATAAGAATGAATGAATACCCAAATCAGTGAGTGAATTCATTAGTTCTTTTTTTCATTTCTTTTTTTTTTTTTTTGAGATAGAGTCTCCCTCCGTCGCCCAGGCTGGAGGGCAGTGGCGTGATCTCGGCTCACTGCAACCTCCTCCTCCCAGGTTCAAGCGATTCTCCTGCCTCAGCCTCCTGAGTAGCTGGGATTACAGACGCGCACCACCACGTCCAGCCAATTTTTGTATTTTTAGTAGAGATGGGGTTTCACCATGTTAGTCAGGCTGGCCTCGGACTCCAGACCTGGTGATCTACCTGCCTTGGCCTCCTAAAGTGCTGGGATTACAGGTGTGAGCCACCATGCCCAGCAGTTCATTCTTTCTTCATTTCTAAGGAGGAAGGCAGACTTCTCTCTCCAAACATGAACTCCATCTGTTTGCCTGACCAAGTTTACACTGTTATAGTAGAGAATAACAGAAAAACAGGAGGCCCAATCATTTCTCAAAACCTGCAAATCTAACTCTCCTGCCACAACATCTTTGCTTTCCATGGCCCTGTTCTAAAACACTCCCCATTTTCTTCCACTTTGAATCCAGGTTTCTCACCCTGAGCGCCTCTCCTTTTCTAGCCTCTCAACATACCCACTTTCCAGTACCAACTACTTTGCACCTCTTCACAGGCTTTCTCCTCCCTGACAGGGGGATTCCCACACCTAGAGAAGGGCCCTGCACAGGGGAGACACCAAAGACTCCAGGACTCAACTCCAGGACGCCAGTTTCATAGATCCTGGGTTCCTCCACCAGGCCTCCTCCTGTGGCCAGCCAACCAGACAGGCTCCAGAGTGGACCCAAGCCTTACCTCAGCCTCTTCAGCGGTCAGATGGAACAGCAGCCCACCCCCAAAACGTGATACAAGTGGGGACTCAGCATAGTGTCTGGGGCAGGTGCTTCCTAGGTACAGACTCCTTAACACCAGTGTGTGGCCTATTTGAGCACATTTTCTTTCTTTCCCCCAGCCCCTGACCCAGGCCTAGTTCCCGGCAAGCATAAACATGTGAGGCTGGGTGAAAGAATGCCCAGTGACCTGACACAGCCGGGGCCAGCTCTTTGGCACTGCAGCCTGGCAGATTGACGATGGCCGAGGCGGCTTCATACACCACCATCTCATGCTTGTTGCGCAAGCAGCTCTCGATGAAGTCAAACAGTGGGCTGTCACGGCTACAAAAGAACATAGGGTGGCAAGAAAACATTGGGGGTGGCCCAGCATGGTAGGATGAGTGAGGCATCATCTAGCTGGTGAGAGACGAGAGCCGTTACCTGCCATCCTCCTCTTCCAGCTGCTTGCTGGCCACCCGGATCATCATGCAGTAGGCAAAGGGAGACTTAAGGCCGTGCCGTGTGACCTTGCTGATCATCTTATTGACGGCCAGGCGGTCATTCTTACGCACATGGTACAGGAGCCCTAGTGCGTGGTACTATAGGACAGGAGACAGCAACAGAGTACAAATGTATGACTTTTGGGTATACTGGCCGTGTGGCACTGGGCGGGTCCTTCAGCCTTCTCATTTCTAAGATGGGCACAGTAGCAGCTACCACACAGAGTGGCTGTGACAACTGCCCCAGGTACTCTGTGTACACAGTCCTCCGCACAATGCTTCACAAACCACAGAAGTGTATCTGTGGTTCTTGTTCCCACCCCCACGTAGGCAAGAGCCCTAACAGGCAGCATAAATACAGATATGGAAGGGGACAACAAACAGCACAAAGATGAAAGCAATGTGGGAGACCTGGTGCTTTCAATCAGACAACGATAGAGAGAAGGCGGGAGGCAGACCCTGAGTAAGTCACTGTGTGGGACACCTTAGCCATGAAATCTTGCATTACCCACAACAACCCTGAAGGTAGACAGTTTTATCTTTGCTGACTTGCCCAAAGACTCCTGGCTGGTATTGACAAAGCAAGGTCTGGAGGGCCAGAAGTCCAGGGACTCCCTTTCTAAAGATGTGAAGTCTCATAGTTATTTCCTGTTCTCAATACTCTTTTTTGTTTCCTAAAGGAGTGACATTTGAGGGTGAAGATATGGCAGCTGTGGATGCCTTCTATGTGGGAAGCTTATCTGGCCCTCATAAGTGTTTTGTGGGGCCACAGCTGGCCCTGAAGACAAGAATCATGCAAAGGATGAGAAGACAGATGAGAGATGAAGGGAATACATAAATACACAGGGAGCGCCGACAGGCAGGCCCCAGATGGGTCACATGTTACATGCATGATCTCGGCTCATCCTTGCTGCTTTGTGAGGCAGTAACCTTCATTCGTATTTTTACAGACAAGGAAACCAAGACCCAGAGAGATAAAAGGAACGGCTGGCCTAGGTCAATGAGAAAGAGTAAAGTGGATGCAAGCCTCATCAAGATAATTCCACATGTTGGCCGTGCGCGATGGCTCACGCCTGTAATCCCAGCACTTTGGGAGGCCGAGAAGGGCGGATCACGAGGTCAGGAGATTGAGACCATCCTGGCTAACACGATGAAACCCCGTCTCTACTAAAAATACAAAAAATTGGCCAGGTGTGGTTGCAGGCGCCTGTAGTCCCAGCTACTCAGGAGAACGAGGCAGGAGAATGGCATGAAGCTGGGAGATGGAGCTTGCAGTGAGCCGAGATCCCGCCACTGCACTCCAGCCTGGGCAACAGAGCAAGACTCCGTCTCAAAAAAAAAAAAAAAAAGATAATTCCACACATCGTAACAAAGCCAGGTTGGCAAAGGCCTAAATTTAGGTGGCCCTCTGCCTGCCTTGGCCAAGTTTGCCACATCATATGCTCCAAAACAATACTCGGCTGGTGATCAAAATACTTGAATATCGGCACCAGCTGGTAAGCAGTCTGTAACCCAAGACCCCCAAGTGATACCCCGGATTCTCTATCCCAGGACCTCCCAATTCCTCCCATGATCCAATGACAAAAGGATTAAAGCCTGCTATGGCCAGGGGTCACAAGGATCTCGGTGGCAAGTGTCCATGCCAACTGGCCAGTGCCTTACCACCTGCCTGAGTGTTTTAAATATCACTCCCTTGCTCACATCTCACCTGGACCATGATGTTATCACTGGATGCCGCCTCCTGAGCCTCATTCACCCAGCGCTTGACCACATCAAAGCTGCACTTCAGCAGGTGCTGTGGGCAACAGGACACATTAAGGGGCAGGTAGGAAGTGTCCCCATCACACCTTCTGGGCCCAGTTCTTGTCTTCCCTCAGACACAGCTCAGGGGCTTGCCACTGTCCTGGTCCTCAGAGACCATGGACAAACTCAGGATGCTCCCACCCTCACTGTCCCTACCCAAGGCATGGGTCAATGCCATCTACCCACAACCCTCTTCAATCACCCCAGAGTTCCTTGGCTGTCTTCACTGAGAAGGGTGGGACTCTCAGGCTTACAGATACAGAAATACTTTATTTTGGCCGGGTGCGGTGGCTCACGCTTTGTAATCTCAGCACTTTGGGAGGCCAAGGCAGGTGATCACTTGAGGTCAGGAGTTCAAGACCAGCCTGGCCAACATGGTGAAACTACGTCTCTACCAAAAATACAAAAATTAGTCGGGCATGGTGGTACACACCTGCAATCCCAGCTACTCAGGCAGCTGAGGCATGTGAATCGCTTGAGACAGGGAGGCAGAGGTTGCAGTGAGCTGAGATCGAGCCACTGCACTCCAGCCTGGGCAACAGAGCGAGACTCTGTCTCAAAAAAAAAAAAGAAAGAGAGGCCAGGCGCAGTGGCTCAATCCTGCAATCCTAGCACTTTGGGAGGCCGAGGCGGATGGATCATGAGGTCCATAGTTCAAGACCAGCCTGGCCAAGATGATGAAACCCTGTCTCTACTAAAAACACAAAAATTAGCCGGGCACAGTGGCAGGCACCTGTAATCCCAGCTACTCGAGAGGCTGAGGCAGGAGAATCACTTGAACCCCGGTGGCAGAAGTTGCAGTGAGCCGAGATCGTGCCACTGCACTCCAGCCTGGGCGACAGTGAGACTCTGTCTCAATCAAAAAAAAAAAAAGAAAAGAAACACTTCTTTTTTTCCTACTGGAATGTGACTCTGAAAATTGTCTTCAATTTTCTACCCCACCCCCAGCAGGGCTCCAGCAGCAGCTACACACCAAGGAAGACACAAGGGCAGAGCTGGAGACACTGGGCACCTTGTCCACAATGGCTTGTTTCATGTAGCGCTCAATAGCCTGCAGCATGGTGCTCTGTGGGCAAAAGGAGCAGGGTGGAAGGAGATCCAGTCAGTCCTTGGTAGCTCTCAGGAGTGCAGGAATGGGGGCAGAGAGGAGTATGAGGAGGAAGTAAGCATTTCTCAGGTGCTACTGCACACCGCTTCCACCCCACATCACCTGGCTCAGTGAGACAGGGGACACCCCAAAGCATGCAAAAGATGATGCCGAGAGCCTCAATTGAGAGGCCAGGAAGCAGGGAGGAACAGGCATGACTCACATCGGTGATCTGGCAGAGGGCTCGCACAGCTGGGCCCCGGTAGTTGTCTTCTTTCCCAGTCATGTCTTTTGTTAGGCTGCAGGGAAGAAGGCATTGTCAGCATGCAGAGAGCCTGGGCCTGTTCACTCCTCTCCAGCTCCCATCACCACCCTTGCCCAGATTACTACACAAGCCTCCTAACCAGTGCTCTCCCTCTATTCTTGCCCCTCCAAGCCTAACTCCACACAGCTGCTGGAGGGAGTTTCATAAAACTCAAAACCAAACAGGTCATCCCCCTGCTTTTGCTAAAAAGTTTACATAGCTTCCTACTGCCAGTGACCTGAATGTAACTCCTTGAACTTCCCCAACTGGCTATGCTCACTCATCTCCAGCCTTTGCATGTGCTGTTTCCTCAGCCTGTAGCACTCCTCACCCCTCACCTCCACTCTGTCCTACTCTTTTTTTTTTTATTTCTTTTTCAGACAAAGTCTCACTTTGTCGCCCAGGCTGGAGTGCAGTGGGGTGTGGTCTTGGCTCATTTCAACCTCTACCTCCCGGGCTCAAGCTCTACTGCCTCAGCCTCCCCAGTAGCTGGGACTACAGGCACATGCCACCACACCCGGCTAATTTTTGTATTTTTAGTAGAGACGGGGTTTCACTATGTTGGCCAGGCTGGTCTTGAACTCCTGACTTTGTGATCCACCCGCCTCGGCCTCCCAAACTGCTGGGATTACAGGCGTGAGCCATCACGCCTGGCTATGGAGTCTCGTTCTGTCACCCAGGCTGGAGTGTAGTGGCACGATCTCAGCTCACTGCAACCTCCACCTCCCCAGTTCAAGCAATTCTCCTGCCTCAGCCTCCCCAGTAGCTGGGATTATAGGTGCGCGCCCCCACACCTGGCTAATTTTTGTATTTTTAGTAGAGACGGGGTTTCACCATGTTGGCCAGGATGGTCTCAAACTCCTGACCTCAGGTGATCCGCCCATCGCAGCCTGTGGATTACACTGTGGATACAGTGCTGGGATTACAGGCATGAGCCACTGCGCCTGGTCTGTCCTACTATTTCTTACTCATCCTTCAGGACTCCACTTGGATCATTCCACTAGGAGGACTTTCCTAATTCAAATGAAGCTGGATGCTCTTCTGGTCTGCTCTCCTGGTCTGCTCTCATAGCCCATAATACTTCCATGATGAACTATATTACACCCTACCTTAATGGCCTGATGCCTGGTTATTTCTCTGTAAATTCTGAGGCTACAGAGACCGTGTGTATCTTTTTTGCTGCTACATCCCCAGAGCTACACACAGGGACTGACAGACAATATTTTCTAACTGAACCCACAAATCAATGTATGACCCCCCCAACCTTAAACTGTGGCAGGAAGAAATAAGAGAACTGAGCCCCAGTTCTTAAGGGCAGTGATTACACTTTAGTCACATCTGTCCCTGAATCACTTAGCTTAAAGCAGACACCAGTCACTTAGTAAGCAGTATACCGCTTGTACTCTCTGTTTATTTTTCTTGTGTCCTCTCTTTATACTCAAGAAAGTCTTTGGGAAAGTTCTAAGCTGGTTTGGTTGACTAAGAGAAATCAAGAAAAGGAAGCATTTGTGTCCAAGTCAAGGCCAGATAATTAAAATAGAAACAGCACACCTGGAGGCTGCCATGGAGTGGGCAGCAATAACAGGGAAGCTGCCATGGGGTGGGCAGCTCGCAATATGCAACCAAGTCTCACTGTCTGGTACACACAAGAAAAAAATGGTCTGTCAATGGAACCTATCAGAAGAGCCACCCACAACCCCAAGACTTGCCTGCTGGTGACAATGATGACATCCTCTGCGATGCAAGACATCTCCTTGATGGTCAAGTAGCACATCCGACGGAGTGTGGGCTGGGAGATAGGTGGGAAAAGCCCTATCAGCCCAGGCTCACCAAGGACCAGAGTTGGGAGAAGATACCTCCTATCTCCACAAAGGCAGCCCACACTGACTGGTGGGGCCAGCTCTCTTTGGCCCTCCCACCACCTTGTTATGGCTGCCACCTCTCAAGGAAAGCTGGGTCGAGGCACTTACATCATTGGACTGAAAGAGCTTGGTCATGGCAAAGAAGGCCTCGGTCGCTTCCGTGGTCCCCAGGTGCTCCCCCTGTGTTAATCAAGAAAGAAGTCTCAGCTTGGGACAGAGGGTCAGACAGCAATTCCTGCAGGATCAGCCCACACCAGATCCCCAGACCCTAAAGAGGCTCAAGGGCAACATATGTGACTTGGATGCTGAGGGGACCCAGAGCTGAGCTGTTGTCTACAACCACACAGAGGCTGTCCAATAGCCTGAGAGTGATCATGATTTGTCCACTCCCCTCCAATCCCCCAGCACCATTCTCCCTACCCCCAAGCTTCACCCTGTTACCTGGTTTATGAGATAAAGAATCTTGGTGAGGATGTGGGCACATTTCCGAGGGTTGATGGGAGTTTCATTAAATACACGGGCCTAAGAAGTGACCAGAGATGTTACCTTCTAGCCTAGTTCATTTCCCTTCAAGTATATTCAATGTCTGAGAAGTCTCAGAGTAAATTGACTTGTCTAAACAGGGCTTTCTAGGTATGCAACAAGCTTATTTTTATAAGGAAAGGGTTTGTTTTTCTTTAATCAACTACTAATTATTCTTAGACTCTTGTGTAAATATTAGTCAGGGATGTGCTAACCTATTGACTAGCAGATACTTAGCAACCATCTGCTAACTGGAAACAGAAACAATGAACGACAACAATAAAGAAAGAAGTGGCTGGACGCAGTGGCTCACACCTGTAATCCCAGCACTTTGGGAGGCCGAGGCGGGTGGATCACCTGAGGTCAGGAGTTCGAGACCAGCCTGGCCAACATGGTGAAACCCTGTCTGTACTAAAAATACAAAAATTAGCCAGGCATGGTGGTGGGCACCTGTAATCTCAGCTACTCAGGAGGCTGAGGCAGCAGAATTGCTGGAACCCATGAGGTGGAGGTTGCAGCGAGCCAAGATCATGCCATTGCACTCTACCCCAGGCTGACAACAGCGAGACTCCATCTCAAAAAAAAAAAAAGAAAAAAAGAAGTAAGCATAACTAACTCTCTCCAGGAACAAAGTTTTCCTGTCTTCCAGGCACAAGTTTTCTCCCGTGTTGCTCTTTAAAACAACACTTTGAATGTGTTGGTATTTCAGTTGCATTGCTGGTGAATATTTATGATGGAAGCTAGACGGGAGCAAATGTTACTTGCCTCCTGGAGTACGGCACTCTTCTCAAGGTGCTGGAATGGGTTGGAGCCTCCACCTACAGTCAAGGACAATGGAGAAAGTAGGTTGTGACTCTGAACTTGAAAACTCTCCCAGACATAGGTAAAGGGAAGATGTCTCTTCCTAGTAAATCTAGTAAAGTTCAAACTCCTCAGGAATGGCAATCAAGCCTCTACAATCTGTCTAGGGATCCTACTAGTCTCCTGCAAGCAGGTGGGCTCCACTCTACCCCAAACCACTCACAATCTCCCAGCAGCCCTGGTACAGTCCTGTGCTTCTCATGGTGCCATGTCTTGTGTTCATTTATATAACTTGTAATTAACTAAGTCCCTATGTGCCAGGGACCACCATCTCGTTGTAACTAGTTCCTTCATAGCAGATGACACATTTGCAAATAATTACACGTGTTATTATCTGGTTGATGTCTGTCTCCCCCATCATGGGTGCAACCATTCTAATATTCCCAGCTCAGGCACTGAGTGTCCCACTTGCTCTGTTGCAGTATCCAGGACACCGTACAGTACCTGGCATACAGTAACTGCTCAATATACTTTGCTGAATCAATGAATGATGGGGTCAAAGTTCCCAGTCACAGGACGCTGGCTCCGCAGGTTACACCCCAGTTTGGCCAGCACCAACGTAGCCCCGGCGAATCCCAAGAGGTTGGACGAAGAAAGTAACAAGAGAACATTCGGCCTGGTCCCCTCCTTTGACAGATGGATAAATTGAGGCCGGGGGGGCAGTGTTTAACGCGTCCAAGGTCACCCACAAAATTGCAGTCCAAGCTTACAAGCGTGAGACAGCCGAGCATGCTCGGGCTCTCCAAGGCCTGCCACTGACTAGCTGTGGACCCTGGCACAAGCCCCTGCCCCTCACTGGGCCTCAGCCTCCGGGTCAGGACAGAGAACCAGAAGGAAGGCTCGGCGGGTGGGGGTCCGGCCTCCCTCAGACCCAGGCCTGGCCCCCTCACCTGACTCCTCATCCTTCTTGTCGAATTTCTTCAACATAGTGGAGTCGGTGGGGCGCAATGCAGCAACGCAATGCTCGACGGGCGCGGCACGGAGTAGCGGCGCGACAGTGGTTCTACAGGGACCACTTCCGGGCCCCGGCTGGCCACGTCGCCCTGCGCTCTGCGCAGGCGCATTCCGCGCTCTGCGCCTGCGCTCTTTCCGGTCGCCACAGCCTTGTCTAATGTTAACCTTGCCTCCGCCGGAGCGAGAGTGGGGAAAGTGAGACGGAGGGGCAAGGGCTAGGTGCAGGGGGGTACTGACTAGCATCCCAACTCTGCTCCCTACGCTTCTTTCCGTGTACCAAGGGAGGAGGAGGAGCCCCTGCCTCGTTGCGTTGTGGCGTGAGTCTTTGTGGCTTTCGGGTGCGAGGTTGGTGGCACACACTGGCTCGCAGTAAACACCTAATTGATGTGACCCGTCTATGACTGTTATTGCCACCTTCCGAAGGAGCCTTGCCAGCCACTCCTCGCTTTCAGTTTCTTTCCCCTGCCTGATTAACTCCTCAGCTCGAATCGCCATCTGACACTTTATTTTTACTTTCTGGCTTTTATTTATTTATTTATTTCTCGTTCTGCTGCCCAGGCTGTGGTGCAGTTGTGCGATAAAGGCTCGCTGCAGCCTACAGTTCCCGGGCTCAAGTGATCCTCCCACCTCAGCCTCCCGAGTAGAGCTGGGCGCACCACCCCCGACTAATTTTTTAATTTTTGTAGAGACGAGGTCTCACTATGATGTTGCCCAGTCTGGTCTTGAACTCGTGGGCTCAAGCGATCCTCCTTTCTCGACCTTCCAAAGTGCTGGGATTACAGCGGTGAGCCACCGCACCCGGCCACTTTCTTGCTCTTTTGGTTTTGTTTGTTTGTTTGTTTGTCTTTTATTCACTGCAGTGGATAATGTTGGCACATAGTAGTTGCTCAGTGAGCTCGTTGAATGAATGCGTGCAATTGCATTTTTAATTTATATCTGCCGGGCCCTATCTCGTCTGCTCCTGATGCAAATTGCCTTGTACATTATCAACCTTAAGAGATCTAACTAAACAGCATAGAACTTCAGGTTATTTTGTAAATACTTTGGATATTTATGGAGTGCCAACTAGATGCACTGCCTATGCGGGGAGGTGGGGGGAAGGGCGTGGGAAGGAACGGAAAGGGGAAAATGACACATCACTCAGAGTTTATCTTCCTGGGGACCTCTGCAGGACACCCTGAGGCTAAGGTAAGCACAGTGCATGCCAACTAGCCAGATTGCATTGGCCACGGCAAAGTCATGATGGCCAAGCACTGCGACACAGCCCCAGCTTGCCTGGGGAGGGGAAGCCCGCAGCCCTGTGGGCAGGAGAAGGAGTGGGCTGTGGAGAGGAGAGGCAGGGGACTGAGGCAGAGGCCCCAGGTGAAAAGGGTGACCGCAAAGCTGGAGGAGGGGAGATGTCAGATGGGCCAGCCCTTAGGATCTGGCTTTGTAGAGGCTAAGGCCAAGGACAACAGATCCTGTGACATGTAAAATTGTCAAGAGTCAGAAAGATGTTCAAAATGTCTGATCAGTAACCCCACCCCTAATCAGGAGGAAACTGTTCCAAAGAAGAAAATGAGGCCGGGCGCAGTGGCTCAAGCCTGTAATCCCAGCACTTTGGAAAGCTGAGGCAGGTGGATCACCTGAGGTCAGGAGTTTGAGAGCAGCCTCACCAACATGGTGAAACCCCGTCTCTACTAAATACAAAAAAAAAAAAAATTAGCCTGGTGTGGTGGTGCATACCTGTAATCCCAGCTACTTGGAAGGCTGAGGCAGGAGAATCGTTTGAACCTGGGAGGTGGAGGTTGCAGTGAGCTGAGATCACGCCATTGCACTCCAGCCTGGAGTCTGGGCAACAAAAGTGAAACTCTGTCTCAAAAAAAGAAAAAAGAAAATGAAGTTGCCTGCTGCAGCAGTTTGCAGCAAAATAATTGTAAACACCCTAAATGTCTACCAATAAAGGGATGATTAAGGAAGTTATGGTACATCTGAGGACTAAACTCTGATTTTTATCTTGTCTCAGCTACTCCAGGAGTCTGAGATGGGAGGATCGCTTAAGCCTGGGAGGTCAAGGCTGCAGTGAGCCATGATCATGCCACTGTACTTCCAGCGTGGGCAACAGAGCAAGATCCTGTCTCAAAAAATACATAGGCATGGCCAGGTGCGGTGGCTCACACCTGTAATCCCAGCATTCAGGAGGCTGAGGAGGGTGAATCACCTGAGGTCAAGAGTTTGAGACCAACCTGACCAACATGGTGAAACCCCGTCTCTACTAAAAATATAAAAATTCGCTGGGCATGGTGGCAGACGCCTGTAATCCTAGCTACTCGGGAGGCTGAGGCAGGAGAATTGCTTGAACCCTGGAGGTGGAGGTTGCCCTGAGCCAAGATCGTGCCATTGCACTCCAGCCTGGGTGACAGGCGAGACTCTGTCTCAAAAAAAAAAATATATATATATATATATATATACACATACATATATACATATATATATATATACACACACACACACGCATATGCATATATATATATAGGTGTACAATTCAGTGGGTTTTAGTATGCTAAAAAAAGTTTATGCACCTGTCCGCACTAATTGGAGAACATTTTCATCATCCCAAAAAGAAACCTATTCATTAGCAGTCACTTCCCATTTGCTCATCTGCCCAGCCCCTGGCAACCACTAATCTACTTTCTGTCTATAGATTTGCATATTCTGGGTATTTCATATAAACAGAATCATATGCTATGTAGTCTTTTGTGTGTTTTGCTTCTTTCATTTAGTATGTTTTCAAGACATGTTATAGCATGAATCAGTACTTCATTCCTTTCGTTGCTGGATAATATTCCATTTTATGGATTTACTGTATTTTGTTTGTTAATCAGTCAATGGACATTTGGGTTGTTTCCAGTCTAGCTCTTCTGAACAAAGCTGTGAATGCTGTGAACATTAATGTACAAGCTTTTGTGCAACCCTATGTTTTAACTTCTCTTGAGTCTATACCTAAGAGTGGTATTACTAGGTCATGTGGTAACTATGTTTAACTTTTTGAGAACTGCCTAACTGCTTTTCCAAAGCAGCTGCACCATTTTACATTCCCACCAGCAGTGTATGGGGGTTTCAATTTCTTTACATCCTTGTCAACACTTGTTACTGTCTTTTTGATTATAGCCATGCTAGTGGGTGTGAAGAGGTTTCAATTTGCACTTTCCTAATGGCTACTGATGTTGAGCATCTTTTCATGTGCTTATTGGTCATTTGTACATCTTTGAAAAAATATCTGTTCATATCCCTTGCTTGTTTTAAAATTATTTTATCTTTTTATTAGAGTTGTATGAGTTATGTAAGTCTAGATCCCCCCCCCCTTTTTTTTTAGACAGAGTATAGCTCTGTCACCCAGGCTGGAGTGCAGTGGCGCAATCTCAGCTCACTGCAACCTCTGCCTCCCAGGTTCAAGCGATTCTCATGCCTCAGCCTCCCTAGTAGCTGGGACTAGAGGCATGTGCCACCAGGCTCAGCTAATTTTTGTATTTTTGGTGGAGACGGGGTTTCACCATGTTGGCCAGGCTGGTCTCGAACTCCTGACCTCAAGTGATCCTCCCACCTTGGCCTCCCAAAGTGTTGGGATTACAGGCATGAGCCACCATGCCAGGCCAATAGAGATTATTTTTATGATACTTTCTAACCACCCCCACGTTCCATATTCTAAGGATTTCCCCAGTCCTCTTCTGAGATGCACTCTCTTGCCCTCTAGGTGGCACCAACTCTCTAATTTTACCTCTAGTTTTTTAGCGAAGGCACAGCTGGAAGAGGCTTGAAACCCCCATGCCAGGCCCTGTCTGTCCACTAGAGTGACCTAGGGCAGTTTCAGAGTCCGGGGACTAACCTGAGCATCCCTTCAATATAACAGGGAGACTCAGGATTACCCTTGCTTTAGAGGCAGCTTCCAGCCTCATAAAATGAGTTTTCCAGTAAGTCACCTGTTTTCTTGTCCACCCACACCCACTTTTGAAACCATGCCCTCACTCATTCAGCATTTGTTGAGCACCCACTGTTACATAATACTTGTAAAAATAGCAAGTACTCTATACATATGAGCTGTTGTTAACAAAAATTAGACTTTTACTGGGCGCGGTGGCTCACACTTGTAATCCCAGGGGGATCGGTCAGAGTCGAGTCCACGGTGAAACCCCGTTCTATAAAATACAAAAAATTAGCCGTAGTCCCAGCTACTCGGAGAGGCTGAGGCAGGAGAATGGCGTGAACCCGGGAGGCGGAGCTTGCAGTGAGCCGAGATTGTGCCACTGCACTCCAGCCTGGGCGACAGAGCGAGACCATCTCAAAAAAAAAATAAAAAAATAAAAAATATAATCCCTGAGCTAGACATAAAGGTTCTCCCCATCTCCACCAGACTCAGGAGCCCAGCTGGCTTCACCCAGTGGATCCTGCACCGGGGCTGCAGGTGGAGCTGCCTGCCAGTCCCGTGCCGTGCACTCGCACTTCTCAGCCCTTGAGTGGTCGATGGGACTGGGCGCCGTGGAGCAGGGGGTGGCGCTCGTCGGGGAGGCTCCAGCCGCAAAGGAGCCCATGGAGGGGGTGGGAGGCTCAGGCATGGCGGGCTGCAGGTCCCGAGCCCTGCCCCGTGGCAGCTAAGGCCGGGTGAGAAATCGAGTGCAGCGCCATTGGGCTGGCACTGCTGGGGGACCCAGGACACCCTCTGCAGCCGCTGGCCCGGGTGCCAAGCCCCTCACTGTCCAGGGCCGGCAGGGCTGGCCGGCTGCTCTGAGTGAGGGGCCCGCCAAGCCCACGCCCACCCTGAACTCCAGCTGGCCCGCAAGCACCACGCGCAGCCCCGGTTCCCGCTCGCTCCTCTCCCTCCACACCTCCCTGCAAGCTGAGGGAGCTGGCTCCTGCCTTGGCCAGCCCAGAATGGGGCTCCCACAGTGCAGCGGTGGGCTGAAGGGCTCCTCAAGTGCCACTAAAGTGGGAGCCCAGGCAGAGGAGGCGCCGAGAGCGAGCGAGGGCTGTGAGGACTGCCAGCATGCTGTCACCTCTCAAAAGTATATACTCATTGTTCAACAATTTCCATTTCCCTCCCTAAGCCCCTGGCAACTACCATTCTGTTTGAGTGTGACTACTTTAGGTACTCAAATAAATGGAATCATACAGTAGTTGTCTTTTTTTTTTTTTTTTTGAGATGGAGTCTCACTCTGTCGCCCAGTCTGGAGTACACTGGCACCGTCTTGGCTCACTGCACTCTGCCTCCCGCGTTCACGGCATTCTCCTGCCTCAGCCTCCCGAGTAGCTGGGACTACAGGCGTCTGCCACCACGCATGGCTAATTTTTGTATTTTTTTTTTTTTTAGTAGAGACAGGGTTTCACCGTGTTACCCAGGATGGTCTTGATCTCCTGACCTTGTGATCCACCCACCTCGGCCTCCCAAAGTGCTGGGATTACAGGTATGAGCCACTGCGCCCGCCCATATTTGTCTTTTTATGGTTGGCTTATTTACTTAACATAACATCCTCAAGGTTCATCCATATTGTAGTATGTGAATGATTTCCTTCTTTTTAAGGCTGAATAATATTCCATCATATGCCATATTTTTCTTATCTGTGTATCCTTCAATGGACACTTGTGTTGGTTCCACATTTTGGCTATTGTGAATAATGTAGCAACGAATGTGAGTATGCAAATATTCTCATTGACATCCTGCTTTCCATTCTTTTGGGTATATATCCAGAAGTGGGATTGCTGCATTACATGATAATCCAATGTTTAATTTTTTTAGGAGCTGCCCTACAATTTTCCACAGCAGTTGTACCATTTTATATACCCTTCAACAGTGTAAAGGGAAGGCCAGGTATGGTGGCTTACGCCTGTAATCCCAGCACTTTGGGAGGCTGAGGCGGGTGGATCACCTGAGGTCAGGAGTTCAAGACCAGCTTGGCCAACATAGTGAAACACTATCTCTACTAAAATACAAAAAATTAGCCAGGCATGGTGGTGGGCACCTATAATCCCACCTACTCGGGAGGCTGAGGCATGAGAATCGCTTGAACCCAGGAGTTGGAGGTTGCAGTAAGCTGAGATTGCACCATTGCACTCCAGCCTGGACAACAGAGTGAGACTCTGTCTCAAACAAAACAAAGCAAAACAAAACAAAACAAAACAGTGTAAAGGGTTCCAATGTCTCTACATCCTCACTAACAATTGCTATCTTCTGTTTTTTTGGTAGTGGCCATCATAATGGGCACAAGGTAGCATCTCATTAAATGTGCAGGGATTTTTGTAGGGTTTATTTGTGTGTGTGTTTTTTTTGAGGCAGGGTCTCTCTGTCTCCCAGGCTGGAGTGTAGTTGTACAATTATAGCTCACTGCAGTCTCCACCTTCTGGGCTCAAGCAGTCCTCCTGCCTCAGCTTCTCAAGTAGTTGGGACCACAGGCGTACACCACCCTGCTCAGTAATTTTTTACATTTTTTTTTTATAGATGGGGTCTCACTATGTTGCCCAGCCTGCTCTCAAACTCCTGGGGTCAAGTAATTCTCCCTCTCATCTTGTCCCCACAAGCGCTGGGATTACAGGCGTGAGCAACCACACCCAGCCCCAGCTTTCTCTTTGTGATGACTCCGGGGGAACTTTGTTTCACTTCTCTTGCTCAACCTTTCAGCAACATTTGAAACCAATGACCACTCCCTTCTTGGAATTCACCAAAGGAAATGGTATGTTACTTATCTATTGCTACTTAAAAATGATCTCAAAACTTAGCTGCTTAAAACAACACATGGTTGGGCACAGTGGCTCATGTCTGTAATCCCAGCATTTTCAGGGGCCAAGGTGGGAAGATCAACTGAGCCCAGGAATTTGTGACCAGCCTGGGCAACATAGCAAGACCCCATCTCTACAAAAAATACAAAAATTAGCCGGGTATGGTGGTGTGCGCCTGTGGTCCCAGCTACTTGGAAGGCTGGGGTGGGAGGGTCGCTTGAGCCTAGGAGTTCGAGGTTGCAGTGAAACATGATTGAGTCACTGCACTCCAGCCTGGGTGACAGATCCAGACCTTGTCTCAGTAAATAAATAAATAAGATAAAATAAAAAAGAGAAGGCTGGGGACATTGGGTAGAGCAGATCCTAGTGGAGATGTGGGAATAGTGGCTGGCCTAGAAGAGGCAGAGACAGGGAGTGAATGCCACTCTTTTTAAGGAGCCATCTCTAGATTTTTATGGGTTGTCTATATTCTTTCCTGTGAAGGCAAGAGAAATGAGGAGTAGGAGATGGTGAGAGAGAGGGTTTTGTTTTCTTTTTATTTTTATGATGGGAAAGAAACACCTCTGGCAGGGCATGGACCACAGCCCAGGGTGGATGGCTCCAGAGCTTGCACGTTACCCGGGATGCACTGCTGGCTTGCCTAGTTCTGAAGCAAAATAATGACTAACATAAACCAGCAATATCCTGATATTTTTTCCTGATGACTACTTTGAGTCTTTTTTTGGGAGTAAATATCAAATATTTAATTATTTCAGGTATTCTCCCTCCCTTCCTTGCTCTCTCGTCTTGGTGCCCCTGCTTGACTGGGGTGCAAATACTTGTTTACTGTGTCTCTGAGGCAATCCAGCTCTGTGCTCTTCCTCCCCTACCCACCAACTCCTGTTTAGGGCTCTTCCAGCCAAGCTCACATATAGTAGGTCCCCAGTGACATGTTTTGCATGAGAAAACAGTCACCCAATGGCTGCACTTCCTGGGACTTCTAAGCTCAAGGCCCTTCCCAAATTGCTCCATAAACACCCTTCAGGGAGCTGATGGAATGGGATCAGGGCAAGGGGTAGCGAAGTGGGCAGTCCTTGCACAACAAATGCACATTGCTTTATTCACACGAAGTGATTTGTGTACACTCCATGATATCAGGCAGATTTTAGCTATTATGGAAAGGCAGACTTGTTCCGGGAGATTTTGACTACAAAATGTTATGGACCCAGGTACAACCCAATGTTTACTGTGCCCACGTACGATGGTTTGAACAAGGAAGTGCCACTGAGGGGTTGGGGTGGGGGGCGTAGGCCTGGAAGACCTCATCATAAACACTCCCTTTTGGTTTTTTGGACTGTCATTATTCTCAGTCTGCTGGTGGGTGGAGATGTTCCAAACCCTTCCTGTTCATTGTCACCGGCTCCTGGTGAGTCACTAATAGCTATTCCACCACACCAGCCCTCCAGTCCTCCTGGAGGGTGGGGAGAGCTTGCAGACGGCTGCTTCTCCTACTCTACAGTGGCAGGAAAGCTGGCTGTTAGGAACCTGGAAGCTTTGCTGCAGGCCTCTTCAGCTTAAAACAGTCACACACTCAGAAGAGCAGGATGGTGTTAATTTCGTTGCTTCAGAACTTAGGGTCCATAAGAAGCTGGGTAGGTAGAGTGCCCTCAGATCCTCAGACCAGGGCTCTTTCAACTTTATCACATGAAAAGAAATTCAACCATTTGCACACAGATATTGATTAGACTTTAGATGTTATATTATGTTTTTCTTCTTAGTAAACCTTCAGTGATCAATGTAAAGTGATCTGGGGTTTTTTTTTTTTTAGAAACAGGGTCTTATTTTGTCATTCAGGTTGGAGTGCAGCAGCAGGATCACAGTTTACTGCAGCCTTGAATTCCTGGGCTCAAGTGGTCCTCCCACCTCAGCCTCCCAAGTAGGTGGGACTACAGGCACATGCCAACACACTTGGCTAATTTTTAAAATTTTTTTATGAATGGGTTCTTGCCATCTTGCCTAGGCTGGTCTTGAACTCCTGGGCTCAAGCGATCCTCCTGCCTTGGCCCCCCAAAGTGCTGGGATTTATAGGCGTGAGCCACTGCAACCAGCCTGGAATTTCTTTCTTTTTCTTTTTTTTTTTTTTTTTTTTTGAGATGGAGTCTCGCTCTGTCGCCCAGGCTGGAGTGCAGTGGCGTGATCTCGGCTCACTGCAAGTTCCGCCTCCAGGGTTCATGCCATTCTCCTGCCTCAGTCTCCTGAGCAGCTGGGACTACAGGTGCCCACCACCATGCCCAGCTAATTGTTTTGTATTTTTAGTAGAGACGGGTTTCATCGTGTTCACCAAGATGGTCTCCATCTCTTGACCTCATGATCTGCCTGCCTCGGCCTCCCAAAGTGCTGGGATTACAGGTGTGAGCCACCGCGCCCGGCCCCAGCCTGGAATTTCTTATTGCAGAAAAAGAATAAACCTGGAGT
>NW_026652279.1:32785985-32794325 GCF_009828535.3 Hylobates moloch
TTTTTTTTTTTTTTTTTGAGACAGAGTCTCACTCTCTCACCCAGGCTGGAGTGCAGTGGCGCAATCTCGGCTCGCTGCAAGCTCCGCCTCCCGGGTTCACACCATTCTCCTGCCTCAGCCTCTCCGAGTAGCTGGGACTACAGGCGCCCGCCACCATGCCTGGCTAATTTTTTGTATTTTTAGTAGAGACGGGGTTTCACCGTGGTCTCGATCTCCTGACCTCGTGATCCGCCCGCCTCGGCCTCCCAAAGTGCTGGGATTACAAGCGTGAGCCACCGCGCCCGGCACACACTAGGTACTTTTAAAATACATTATCTTGTGACTGGGTGCGGTGGCTCACGCCTGTAATCCCAGCAATTTAGGAGGTCAAGGCTGGTGGATCACTTGAATCCAGGAGTTCAAGACCAGCCTGGGCAACATGGTGATATCCCATCTCTACAAAAAATACAAAAAATTAGCCGGGTGTGGTGGTGTGCCCCTGTAGTCCCAGCTACTCATGAGGCTGAGGTGGGAGGATCACCTGAGCCCAGAAAGTGGAGGTTGCACTGAGCCAAGATGGTGCCACTGCACTACAGCCTGGGTGACAGAGCAAGACCCTGTCTCAAGAAATAAATAAGTATACATACATACATACATACATTATTTTATTTAATCCTCCCAATAGTCTTATAAGGTTGGTTTTATCTGCATTTTACTAATAAGGAAACAAGGGATCAGAGAGTGAAGTTACTTGCCTAAGGTCACACAGCTAGTGAGGGCTAGGGACAAGGTTCACACTGCTCATGTTCTTTTCACTCCAGTTGCTCTGTCATCTAAGGCCATCTACTTGGGTGTGCCTTTCTCAGTCACCCAAGTCACGCTTTGATCCACTGAGAATGGAAAAATCCAGCCCAGTTCCAGATGCCGGGCCCCAGCTGGAGCTCCTGCCTGACTCTGATGCTGCCACATGATAGGCTGATTTATAGAGAAGTAGGAGAGCATTCCCCATACCCAGCGTCACCCTGATGCAGGATTCCTAAGGTGGAGGGAGAAGCAGGCTGGCAGCTCTGCCTCCTGAGAAGTTGGTGGGGGCTGGGGGAAAGGGCAGTGGAGAGAAAGACCACTGAAGCCCCACGGAGAGATGCCAGAGCTTACATTTACACAGGGGCATAAACATAGTGGCCCCACAATTCCTTCTAACTCTGTCCCTTGGGTAAGCCCCAGAGTCTCCTAAGTGCATCCACGCAGGCTTGTTTTAAGGCACCATCAACATGGGCAAAGTGTGCAGTGACCTTTTCTAAATAGATCTCATTGGGCTTTGACTTTGAAAGCGGGCCAAAGGCCCCAACCCAAAATAGACAGCCTACTGCCCTGTTATTTTCATGGCTTAAAAAAAAAAAAAACCCTCCAAAGCAAAGCAACTATTTTTATCACAGGCCTCTCTTAGAATAGCAACACCTATTTACTTGGAGGGAGGAGACTGCAGGGACAGTTTCAGAGCTGGGCGACTGTACCAGACAGGGTGGATGAGCACACACAGAGGGAATCCTCCTACCCATCACAGGGCCTGGCTGGCTCCGGTACCTCTACCTCCAGTACTTACACACAGGTCCCAGTCCACCCCACACTGTGCACCTCATTTTTTTTTTTTTTTTTTTTTGAGACGGAGTCTTGCTCTGTCACCCAGGCTGGAGTGCAGTAGCTGAGATCTTGGCTTGCTGCAACCTCTGCTTCCTGGGTTCAAGCAATTTTTGTGTCTCAGCCTCCCTAGTAGCTGGGATTACAGGCACCTGCCACCACGCCCATCAAATTTTTTTTTATTTTTAGTGAAGATGGTTTTGCCATGTTGGCCAGGCTGGTCTTGAACTCCTGACCTCAGGTGATCCACCCATCTTGGCCTCCCAAAGTGCTGGGATTACGGGCGTGAGCCACCGCGCCCGGCCGTACCTCACTTTATAAATGGCTCCTGCTCCTCCAGGCTTTGCTTTCATGTTTGGAGCTGCAGCCCTCAGATCCTTTACTTCTCTCCACCACTAAAATTCGGATCTTCTTAGGGCCGGAGGCTCACCAAATCTAAAGCGCATACGTCAGCCATGAATAATCAGTCGTAGTTGAATTTTTATTGAGCACCACAGAATGCCAGGGACCACGCTAAGCATTTCTCGTGTATTATCTCACTGAATTTTTAGGCCTGCTCTATGAGGTTGGGCTATGAACAGTCCCATTTTACATAAGGTAAGACTGAAACTTAGATTAAGTCATTTGCCCAGAATCACACAGTTAAGCAGAGGAAAAACTAGGAGATCTGAACCCAGGGTTAATGACTCCCAGCTGTGAGCTCTGGATCATTCTTTCATCGTTGTAGGATTTTATTTTATTTTATTTTAGAGACAGGGTCTTGCTCTGTCACCCAGATTGGAGTGCAGTGATGGAATCATGGCTCACTGGCTGGGCATGGTGGCTGTCGCCTATCATCCCAACATTCTGGGAGGCTGTGGTAGAAGATTGCTTGAGCTCTGGAGTTTGAGATAAGCCTGGGAAACGTGGCAAAACCCCATTACTACAATAAAAAGAAAAAAAAATTAAAATTGGCTGGGTAGGTGCAGCAAACCACCATGGCACATGTATACCTATGTAACAAGCCTGCACATTCTGCACATCCATCCTGGTTTTTTTGTTGTTTTTTTTTTTAGAAGAAGAAATAAAGAAAAAAAAAGAAAAGAAAAACTGGAAACACTAAAAATGCTTAATAGTGGGGAAAAAAAATGACCTGGGCATGGTGGTGCATGCCTATAGACCCAGCTACTCAGGAGGCTGAGGTGGAGGATTTCTTAAGCTTGGGAGTTCAAGGCTGCAGTGAGCAATGTTCAAGCCCCTGCACTCCAGCCTGGGTGATAGAGACTCTATCTCAAAAAAAAAAAAAAAAAAAAAAAGAAAGAAAAGAAAACAAATACTAGTTTATTTTGAGAAAAATAAATAGGAGAAAGCTCTCAGTGTCTCTGGTAGGGGCAGCGTGGTGTGGTGGTTAATGACACACACTTTAGAGTCAGGCTGCTTGAATTTAAATCTGAGCACTGCTACTTTCTAGCTGTGTGACCCTAGGTCATCTATGGAGTGTCTCTGTGCCTTTGCTTTTTTACCTATGGAATAGTAGCATCTATCTCATATGATGGACCTGAGGATAAACATGTGAAAAGTGCCCAGGAAACTGAGGCTCAGAGAGGGATAGTGATTTGTCCAAGGTCACACAGCATAGTGACTGGTAGAGCTAGAATTCAAACCTGGGAGTTTCTGATTCCAAAGCCTGTGCTTTTCTAAGGCTATTTATGAGTCTAGCACTTTCCCTCTCCAATGGTTCCTCCAACCTCAATATTCTGAGACGAGTTATTAAGGAAAAATATTCTCTCTGTGGCATTTCTTCTCTTTTTTGCCTTGAAGTAAAAGCTGTTGGCTACCAACATCATCTCTAAATGAAATGAAGTTTTCCTTCTCAGGACACACAAATGGTTAAATTAAAGGTGGAGCTGGTCTCTGCTACCTGCACTAGCTGGCAGACCTCTGCCTACCCTCACCTTCTCTCTGAGCAATTCACCAAATGCCTATTAGGTGCCCATTCTACCTTGAAGACAGTGCTAACCGTTAAGAAATTGTTAGAGCTCTTCAAGCAGGAGGGCAAAAGTTGTGTGGAGATGGAGATGGAACTAACATGTACTCAGCCCCTACTGTATGCCAGACACATGGAATCTTCACAACAACCCACTATTTCTTTTTCTTTTTCTTTTTTTGAAATGGAGTCTTGCTCTGTCACCCCAGCTGGAGTGCAGTGTAGCGATCTTGGCTCACTGCAACTTCTGCCTCCTGGGTTTAAGCAATTCTCCAGCCTCAGCCTCCTGAGTAGCTGGGATTACAGGTGCGCATCACCATGCCCGGTTAATTTTTGTATTTTTAGCAGAGATGGGTTTTCACCATGTTGGCCAGGATTGTCTCGAACCCCTGACCTCAGGTGATTTGCCTGCCTTGGCCTCCCAAAGTGCTAGGATTACAGTCGTGAGCCACCACGCCCAGCCAGCCAGTTTTTCTTTTTTTATGTCTTTGAGACAGGGTCTGGCTCTGTCACCCAGGCTGCTGGAGTGCAGTGGCGCGATCTTGGCTCACTGCAAGCTCTGCCTCCTGGTTTCACACCATTCTCCTGCTTCAGCCTCCTGAGTAGTTGGGACTACAGGCGCCCACCACCAGGCCCGGCTAATTTTTTTGTATTTTTAGTAGAGACGGGGTTTCACAGTGTTAGCCAGGATGGTCTCGATCTCCTGACCTCGTGATCCACCCACCTCGGCCTCCCAAAGTGAGCCACCACACTGGGCCAAATAATTTTTTTTTGTTTGTATTTTTTGTAGAGACATGGTTTCACCATGTTGCCCAGGCTGGTCTTGAACTCCTGACCTTCAGCAATCCGCACGCCTTGGACTCCCAAAGTGCTGGGATTACAGGTGTGAGCCACCAGGCCTGGCCAACAATCCACTTTCTAAACTATGTGGAATTTCCTGAGTATTACCTGTGAAGTAGGTATTACTCCCATTTTATAGCTGATAAACTAGAAGGTCTGCAAGAAGAATTTTCTCGAAGCCTCATGGGTTGTAAGAGAGAAGCTGCATCTCACACCCAAAACTTATAATCTAAAAATTATCCTTAGACCTTAGCATCAAAGTGACCTGGGGGCTTGTTAGAAATGCGCTATTTCGGCCAGGCATGGTGGCTCACGCCTGTAATCTCAACACTTTGGGAGGCTGAGGCCGGCGGATCACGAGGTCAGGAGATCGAGACCATCCTGCCTAACACGGTGAAACCCCCTCTCTACTGAAAATATAAAAAATTAGCCGGGCGAGGTGGCAGGAGCCTGTTGTCCCAGCTACTCGGGAGGCTGAGGCAGGAGAATGGCATGAACCCGGGAGGCGGAGCTTGCAGTGAGCCGAGATGGCGCCACTGCACTCCAGCCTGCGCGACAAAGTGAAACTCTGTCTCAAAAAAAAAAAAAAAAAAATGCAGAAAAGCGCAATCTCGGCCAGGCGTGGTGGCTCACGCCTGTAATCCCAACACTTTGAAAGGCCAAGATGGGAGGATCACTTGAGGCCAGGAGTTTGATGCCAGCCTGGCCAACACAGTGAAACTTTGCCTCTACTAAACACATAAAAATTAGCCTGGCATGATGGCACGTGCCCCTGTAGTTCCAGCTACTCGGGAGGCTGAGGCAGGAGAATCGCTTGAACCCAGGACGCGGAGGTTGCAGTGAGCCGAGATTGTGCCACTGCACTCCAGCCTGGGTTCCAGCGCGAGACTCTGTCTCAAAAAAATAAAGCACAATCTCAGGCTGCCCTCAGGCTTGCTGAATCAGAAACTGCCTTTTATAGGACCCTGCAATGATTCTCATGCACATTCAAGTTTGAGAAGTACTTTCTTGGTGACAGGGAAAGGCAAGGAGATACAGGGAAAACCACCAAGGGCCCGGCAGGAGCGGGAGTTGGCAAAGCAACCCCAGCTGTCAAGACTTGGGAGGGTTAAGGCCTGTGTCAAATGAACTCCTCTCCTGACCTCAGTCTCTTCTACTTTCTGTGATGGGACTGCAGAGCTGATAGCTTTCTCTGTGCATTTCAAACTTTGTGCTGACATGCCCCAAATGAGCTGGGTATAGTAGCAGCTTTCTAGTATTTATTCCCTAAGTTCAAAAGTAGTTTGACTTAAACCTCAACTTGAATGGAAAGGAAATCCTAAATTTAAGTAACACATATCAAACATTGGCATATGAGCTCCCTGATGGGTGGCCAACCATGCCAGTTTGCCCAGGACTAAGGGATTTCGTGGGATGCAGGACTTTTACTTCTAAAACTAGCATAGTCCTGGGCAAACTGGGATGGTTGGTCACCATATCCCTCTTTTCAGCTTCTCAATGAGCACATAGGCAATTCCTTACTTAGCACCGTGGTTCTAACACTGGCTACACATTGGAATAACCTGGACACTTTTGGAAAAATAATAACGCCTGCTGACTAACCCAGATGAATTAAATCAGAACCTCTGTGAGTAGGGACTGGGCATTGTTATATCAAAAAATTTTCCCATATGATTTTGTGTGTGTGCGTGTGTGTGACAGAGTCTCGCTCTGTGGCCAAGGCTGGAGTGCAGTGGCACAATCTCAGCTCACCACAACCTCTGCCTCCCAGGTTCCAGCGATTCTCCTGCCTCAGTCTCCTGAGTAGCTGGGACTACAGAGGCTCACCACCACACCTGGCTAATTTTTGTATTTTTAGTAGAGACTGGGTTTTGCCATGTTGGCCAGGCTGGTCTCACACTCCTAGCCTCAAGTGATCCGCTGGCCTCAGCCTCCTGAAGTGCTGGAATTACAGGCGTGAGCCACCATGCCCAGCCCCCATGTGATTTTGATGTGTAGCTAAAGTTGAGAGCCAATGCTCCTCCTGAAGTCGTCTTTCGCTCTGAGTAGCACATTTTTTTTTTCAGGAACATGAAAAATTGGCTGAAGAAAGGAAAAAGGAAAAGGGGCCAACCTTTACTGAATCCATGCCTTTCACTCTGGTCAGCACCCAAGTGCCAGAAGATGTACTATCTGTGAAGTAGGGGTTATTTGTGCCAATTATGCAGATAAACACTGAGGATCAGAGAAGTTCTTAACTTGGCCAAGGTCACACGACTAGGAATTAGCGGTGAACTGTGATTCCAGGTCTGTCTCTTCACACTAAGGCCAAGACAAGAATATGCAAAACTAATTGCTGATGGTAGAAGTCAGAGGTATACAGATGGGAGAGAGTCACAAGCAAGCTTGTCAGGGGGCTGGAGGTGTTCTGAATCTTAGTATTAGTGGTTGTTGCAGGGGTTTGCAAGATGTAAACATCTCTGAGCTGTATGTGGAAAATAAACGCCCTTTAAGTTTACCATGTGTGTTACACCTAAAAGTCCATAAGCTCCTCAGCTAACAGTGACCTTGCCGTAGGACCCACTAGTTGACCCTGGAGGTCTGCACGGGCAGTGGACTGAATAAGGCAAAGGCTGTGGAGTCAGATGGAACTGGATTCCAGTCCAGCTCATGACGTTGGGCAAGTCACTGGACATCATAAATTGAGGGAGCAATACCTACCTAACTGGGTTAGCCTTGAGGCCTAAGGAAGAAAATACATGGGCCGGGCTTGGTGGCTCACGCTTGTAATCCCAGCACTTTGGGAGGCCGAGGCGGGTGGATCACGAGGTCAGGAGATCGAGACCACGGTGAAACCCTGTCTCTACTAAAAATACAAAAAATTAGCCAGGCGTGGTGGCGGGCGCCTGTAGTCCCAGCTACTCGGAGAGGCTGAGGCAGGAGAATGGCATGAACCCGGGAGGCGGAGCTTGCAGTGAGCCGAGATCGCGCCACTGCACTCCAGCCTGGGTGACAGAGCGAGACTCCGTCTCAAAAAAAAAAAAAAAAAAATACATGTCAAGTCTCTAGCACAGGGCTTGGCACAAGACAGAATAGGCAGTTCCTAAGTGGTCAGTAAATGGTGGCTTTAAGCCATCTTTAAGACATCTGCCCTGTTAGAAGGATACAGTCGGAGCCTTCTTGAGGTAACAGGAGCAGCTGAGGAATGGGAACACCTAGGGACAGAGCATTTACAGAACTTGTCCTAGGTCTTCCTATCCTGTTGAAGAGATCACAGAAGAGATCGTATGGAGAAGCCAAGTCAAGAAAGAGGCCTGATGTCCCATTGCCCTAGCTGGGCCCAGCTTTTGAGCTGTCCCCAACAAGGTGCCAGTCATGTGCGTGAGCTGTTTTGGACAGTCCAGCCCAAGTGAGCCCCTGGATAATGCTGTTCCTGCCAATGTCATGTGGAGCTGAGCCTGGTCAATGCAGAATCTCAAGAGGTAATGCATGGATATTGTTTTAAGCCATTAAACTTTGGGGATAAGAAAAACAGGAATTGCTATCTAGAGTAGGAGGGCTCCAATAATCAACACCAAAAACATGTGCCATTGGCTTAGGAACAGAGCAGTGGGCAGAGGCCAGACAGGCCCCGAGGGGATTGTTATTGGAACATGGAAGGACTGTGAATGTAACTGTAAAGGACTGTGAACAAACTGTTATTGGAACATGGAAGGACTGTGAATGTAAACTGATCTGCCCTGCCTGACACAGGGCAGATCAATATGCTGAGACACTAGGTTGCAGCAGAGAAAGAGGTTTAGTTGTATGGCTGGCTAATGAGGAGATGAGAGGAAACCTCAAATCTGTGTCTCCAAGGAATTTAAGGATAGGGTTTCTTTTTTTTTTTTTTTTTGAGACGGAGTCTCGCTCTGTCGCCCAGGCTGGAGTGCAGTGGC
>NW_026652279.1:32794425-32801564 GCF_009828535.3 Hylobates moloch
TTGGCTTTTGTTGCCATTGCTTTTGGTGTTTTAGACATGAAGTCCTTTTCAATTGTTTGGAATAGTTTCAGAAGAAAGGGTATCAGCTCGTTTTTTACCTCTGGTAGAATTCAGCTGTATATCCATCTGGTCTTGGGCTTTTTTGGTTGATAGGTTATTTATTAATGTCTCAGTTTTAGAACTTGTTATTGGTCTGTTCAGGGATTCAACTTCTTCCTGGTTCAGTCTTGGGGGGGTGTATGTGTCCGGGAATTTATCAGTTTCTTCTAGATTTTCTAATTTATTTGCATGGAGGTGTTTATAGCATTCTCTGATGGTTGTTTGTATTTCTGTGGGGTCAGTGGTGATATCCCCATTATCATTTTTTTGTTGTCTATTTGATTCTTCTCTCTTTTCTTCTTTATTAGTCTAGCTAGCAGTCTATTTTATTAATTTTTTCAAAACAACATTCCTGGATTCATTGATTTTTTTTTTTTGAAAGGTTTTTTATGCCTCTGTCTTCTTCAGTTCCACTCTGAGCTTGGTTATTTCTTGTCTTCTGCTAGCTTTGGGGTTTGTTTGCTGTTGGTTCTCTAGTTCTGTTAGTTGTGATGTTAGGTTGCCGATTTGAGATCTTTCTAGCTTTTTGATGTGGGCATTAATGCTATAAATTCGCCTTTTAACCCTGCTTTAACTGTGTCCTAGAGATTCTGGTACGTTGTCAGTTTGTTCTCGTTGCCTTCAAGGAATTTCTTGATTTCTGCCTTAATTTTATTATTTACCCAGGAGTTATTCAAGAGCAGGTTGCTCAATTTCCATGTAGTTGTGTGGCTTTGAGTGAATTTCTTAATCTTGAGTTCTAATTTGATTGTGCTGTGGTCTGAGAGACTTTTTGTTATGATTTCAGTTCTTTTGCATTTGCTGAGGACTGATTTACTTCTAATTATGTGATCAATTTTAGAGTAAGTGTCATGTGGCACTGAGAAGAATGTGCATTCTGTTGTTTTGGGCTGGAGAGTTCTGTAGATGTCTATCAGGTCCACTTGGTCTAGAGCTGAGCCCAAGTCCTGAATATCTTTGTTAATTTTCTGTCTCAATTATCTAATATTGATAGATCCCACTAGAATTTTTTAGGGTACTTGCTGTTCCAATTGTGGTGGAAGAAAAATGTTAACAATCTGAAGCTGACAGTTTAGAAAAAATATGATTAATTAGTTATCTTTTTTTAACAGCATCACCTGTTAATGTATTTTCACTGATGAGAGGATTTTATCACATCTGAATTTTAGTTTTAGTGCTTTTTAAAGACAATAAACAACAATGTTTAGTCAAAGGGTTATCTGCACTATTAACCTCGTATAGTGCTGGGCATATAAATGCATGAAAAATGCTCATTGAATAAACAAGTGAAAATCTGCCTTTTATTTATGCATGCACTATTGCCTTTCCTAATGCATTGCTATAAGAATGTCCATAATATCAAGTCACAAAAAGAGCAACTTAAAAGGAAAATGAAATACTTAATATTACCTTCTGTTGACTTCTGAAGGAATGAGCTATTGTTCCAGATATTTTGTATTTCCATAATAAAAAGTTAACTGAAAGACAATTTGCTTTTTTGGCATTCCTTATTTTTGTGCACATTATTAGATTGCTCATTTTAGATATTTGAGCTTTCAGCTCCTTCCCTTAATTTACTTTTTTGTTATCAATGCAAATTGCAAATGTTCTGAAAGAATATTTGAGAAGGCAATTCAGACAGTGATCAGTCCTTTGTAATAGACCCAAATAATATGTTTTGTACGTTTCTAGGGTTAGGAAACTTCTGTAAGTGAACTGATGATTTCTAACAGTGCTTGAAAATTAGAGAGTTAGAATCCCAAAAGTATTTTTCTCAGTAGCCATCTAATCCATCATTCTTCCACCACATATGCCCCCACTTCCACCAATCCTCAGGTTTTCCCTGTGTTCACAATGCTTACTTGAATATCTATATTGATTTGTAATCTCTTTTCCCACTTACCTATATGCCACTCTTACTTCAAGGCCCAACTCAAGTATTATTTCCTCTAGTGAGCTTTCCTATAGCTCACGTTGTTCGTTCTTTGTGTGCTTATTGGTTTGTCATTAACTTTAATATTTGTTCTAAGGGGTAGAACTGAAGGACCAATGGGCGGAAACTAAGAAAGACAGAATTAGGATCAGCATGTGTGTTGGGGATCCCCAGAACCACCCCCATTTTTGATGATTCACTAGGGGAACACCCAGGACTCAGCATATAGTCACATTTAAGATATATTACTGTGAAAGAATACAAAGCAAAATCAGCAAAGGGAAAAGGAGCATTTGGCAAAGTCTAGAGGAAATCAAACATGAGCTTTCAAGGGTCTTCCTCTGGTGGAGTCACATAGGATGTATTTAATTCCTCCTAAGTCGTGACAAGCGTGAAATGTCTACCAGGAAAGTTCATTAGACTCAGTGCCCAAACTTTTTACTTGGGCCTGGTCACATGGACACCCTCTGCCTAGCACATACCAAAATTCCAGACCCACAGGCGTAAAGCAGGTATTCAGCATAAAGGACATTGCATAAACAGTTTAGGGACAGTGAACCACTCTTACGAGTCCTGAGAAGTAAGAGATCCCCAATACACATTCAATGAGCATTTTTCATGCATTATATGCCCTCCTGAAATCCAAGTTCTTAGATGCTGGCCAAAGGCCAAATTTGCAAACAGGCTTTTGTAAGGATAGTAGTCTCAAGCTTGCTATATTAACTCTTTTCTGCAAAGTTTGGTATTAGGAAGGCCTTTCCAAAGTGCTAACTTCAGAACTAGGCTGACTTAAGAAGTAAATATTACCTTTTTACTAAAAGGCATTTACAAATAAATTGTGTAAGAAGTTTAGAGGATCCATTGCTCACTGAAAACTCACTGTTATTCAAATCTGGGGCTTTTATAATCCCTTGATATATATTATAGTTTCTTTTTTTAAAAAACTGTGTTACTCTTTTATTATACAGGAGAATGGCTTTGAGTTAGAAGTCAGGATACCTGAGTTTTGATGTAGTGTTGTCACTCTTCACCTATCTCCTTAATACCTCTTACCTATTTATAAAGGATTTGAACTTTTTTATTTCAGAGTTTTCTTTCTAGCTCTCATATTTCCGCCCCTTGAGAGAGTCCATTGGATTTCTTTGATTTTTAAAAAGTTCTTAATGATACCAAGTAGAAAACCTACTTTCCCATAATATTTAACCATTCTTCTTATTTTTTCCCTGAGACTGAGTCTCACTCTGTTGCCCAGGCTGGAGAGCACTGGTGTGATCTTGGCTCACTACAATATCCACCTCCTGGGTTCAAGTGATTGTCCTGCCTCAGCCTCCTGAGTAGCTGGGATTACAGGTGCATACCATCACACCTGGCTAATTTTTGTATTTTTAGTAGAGACAGGGTTTCACTATGTTGGCTAGGCTGGTCTAGAACTCCTGACCTCAGGTGATCTGCCCACCTCAGCCTCCCAAAGTGTTGGGATTACAGGCGTGAGCCACCGCGCCCAGCCTATTGTTTTTAATTAGATCTTTTGGAGACATCTCTATTTTTTACCTAGGATGTCTGTGAATAATAGTTCTGTCTCTCTTTGCATTGGTGGTAACAAATCTTGCAGACTAAAATTTGAGTTTAGCTTCCTACCTAGGGTTGGTGGAACTGCAGTGGTGAGGAATGGGAAAACTCAAGGAGAGAGCTAAGGGCAATAGGAATGTTTAATCCTTCCTCCCGAAGTTTCTCCTTAGACTTGGAAAGTCTTCAGGGTTAGGAAAATCCTTAGAAAATACTAGAAGTGCTAATGTTCCTGAAATTCGTATGTCATTATAACTTCTGTTTTTGTGGACTGTCATGATTCTCTGAGTATAAAGAGCCTATGTGTGGGCTGCTGCTCCCACTGAAGATAGCACTTCATCATCTGTTCTACCCAGTGGTCTCTGGTGAGAAGGATGGAGCCTAACCATCTGCTAGTTTTAATCTGTCTGGAAACAGAGGCCCTCTGAGACTGAGGAAAACCTAGTTTCTCCATCTACCTAGCAGAATTACCACAATATCTCCATTCAATCCCACATGCTGCCAGCACTCTACCAAGTAAGAAATGACTAAAGTTAGGAACAGAGAAATCCTTAGAGACCATATAATGTGTTTCATGGGTTGGGATAGGGAGAGGAGAATGCTGGAATAGTCCCCTTGTTCAGACATGTCTCTCCCCATTCTTATAATTTAGAAATCCTGTTTATGGCATCTGTGTTAGGTAGCCATCTAAGGTTTAATTAAAACTCTTAATTGATCAGGAATTTATTTCTGCCCCTTGAGTTAAGCCATTTAATCACTTTGAATATATTTTTTATAATGTTGAGATGAAAACTGCCTGCCTATAATATCTAACCATTTCTAATTTTCATAATTATGTCTTTTGATATCACTCAGACTACTCCATTTTTTTTTCCTGAGGAGCCCTTCAAAATATTAGAGTTTTATTCTCTTTTTATTAATTGGTATTGTCTTATACCCTGCAGATGCTCTTGGGAAGTGTAATCTATTAAATCAATATTCAAATTAATTAATCAGATTTCTTTGCTCCTGGACAGTGGCTCAGATAATAATCTAGAAGGAATGTTATGCCCAGAAATCTTGTTCTTCAGAAATGAAGGGGAGATAAAAATCTTTCTCAGACAAAAATTGAGGGAATTTATCACCACTAGACTTGGCTTAAACAAAATGCTAAAGGGAGTCCTTCAAGCTGAAGGAAAATGTGACTAAGCAGTAACACAAAAACACGAAAAACATGAAAGTACAAAACTCACTGGTAAAAGTAAGTACATAGTAAAATTCAAAATATTCTAGTACTGTGATGACAGTGGAAAATCAATTACATCTCTTACATGAAGGTTGAAATATTATATAGCTGCAATAATCTGTTAAAGGATACACATTATAAAAAGATGTTCGATGTGATACCAAACACATAAAATGGAAGAGGGAGTAAAAGTTTAGAGTTTGTGTAAGTGATCAAAGCTGTTATCAGCTTAAAATAGCCTGTTATGAGATGTTTTATGTAAGCCTTATGGTAACCACAAAGCAAAAACCCCTGGTAGATACACAAAAGATAAAAAGAAAGGATTCAAGTTATGCCACTACAGGAAATCATTAAATCACAAAGGAGGACAGCAAGAGAAGAGAGGAACAAAGGGTCTACAAATTAACTAAAAAAAAAAAAAAAAAAAAAATCAACAAATTGGCTGTAGTAAGTCCTTACCTAATAATAATTATTTTGAATTTAAATGGATTAAAGTTTCTAATCAAAAGGCATTGAGTGGCTGACTGGGTAAAAAAATGTATGTTGCCTGCAAGAGACTCACTTCACTGTTAAGGACACATGTAGACTCAGAATGAAGGGATGGGAAAAGATATGCCATGCAAAGGAGCAGGAACAGCTATACTTAACGTCAGACAAAATAGACTTTAAGTCAAAAACTGTAAAAGAAAAGACAAAGAAGGTCATCATATAAAGAGGTCAACTCATCAAGAAGATATAACAATCATATATATATATGATTGTTACGGAATATATACGCGCGCACACACACACACACACACACACACACACACACATACATGCACTCAATGTCAGAGCACCTAAATATATGTGGTGAATATTAAAAGATCTGAAGGGAGAGGTAGACTGCAATATAATAATAGTAAGGTACTTCAATACCCCATTTTCAACAATGGACAGATTATCTAGACAGAAAATCAGTAAGGAAACAGAAGTCATATTGCGTATCTTTTCCAACTACAGTGGTATGAAACTAGAAATTAGTAACAGGGCATCTTGGAAGATTAACGCGTATGTGGAAATTAAACAGTATGCCCTGGAACAACCAATGGATCAAAGACGAAATTAAAAGGGAAAATAAAAAATATTTTAAGACAAGCAAAAATGGAAACACAGCATACCAAAACTTATGGGATGCAGCAAAACCAGTCCTGAGAGGGGAAATTATAGCAATAAATGTCTATATCAGAAAAGAAAAATCTCAAATAACCTTACATCATACCTCACAGGAACTAGAAAAAGAACAGAGTAATCCCAAACTTAGCAGAAGGAAGGAAGTAACAAAAATCAGAGCAGAAATAGATAAAATAGAGACTGGAAAAACAATAGAAAATATCAATAAAACTAAAAGTTGGGTTTTTTAAAAGATAAACAATATTGACAATATTTTAGCTAGACTAACAAAGAAAAAAAGAAGATACAAATAAAACCAGAAATGAAAGAGTGGACATTATACCTGATAGCACAGAAATACAAAGTAGCACAAGAGACTTCTATGAACCGTTATACAGTAACAAATTGGATAACCAGAAGAAATAAATTCCTAAAAACCTAGAACCTATTAAGATGAATCAAGAAGAAATAGAAAATCTGAACAGGCAATAATGAGTAAGGAGATTGAATAAGTAATAAAAAGTCTCCCATCAGTGAAAAGCCCAGGACCTGATGGTTTCACTGCTGATTCTACCAGATATTTAAAGAGCTAATACCAGTCCTTCTCAAACTCTTCCAAAAAATGGAAGAGGAGGGAATACTTCCAAACTCATTTTACAACACCAGCATTACCCTGATGCCAAATACAGACAAGGACACTACAAAGAAAGAAAACTACAGGACAATATCTTTGATGAACATAGATGCAAAAATCCTCAACAAAATACTAGCAGACCAAACTCAACAACATATTTAAAAGATCATTCACCATAATCAAGTGGGATTTATCCCTGGGGTCCTAGGATGTTTTGACATATGTAAATCAATAAATGTGATACAGCATATTAACAAAATGAGGGACAAAACCCACATCATCATCTCGATAGATGCAAAAAAGCATTTGACAAAATTCAACTTCCTTTCATGATAAAAACTTTCAACAAATTAGCTGGATCCCTTCCTTACACCTTATACAAAAATTAATTCAAGATGGATTAAAGACTTAAATGTTAGACCTAAAACCATTAAAATCCTACAAGAAAACCTAGGCAATACCATTCAGGACATAGGCATGGGCAAGGACTTCATGTCTAAAACACCAAAAGCAATGGCAACAAAAGCCAA
>NW_026652279.1:32801664-32823490 GCF_009828535.3 Hylobates moloch
CCCTCCTCTCCTCTCCCTTCTCCCCCTCCTCCCTCCTCTCCTCTCCCTTCTCTCCCCCTCCTCCTTCCCTCCTCTTCCTTCTCCCCCTCATCCTCCTTTCTACTGGTTTCTCCTGGGCTCTCAGGGTGTGAGTTTTATGTCTTCCTTTTCCTCTGAATCTTAGACTCTCTGTGTGTATAACTGATTGTGACCCAGTTCAATGTGTGGCTGATGCAAAGCCGCTGTGTGTGCCCCCTCCCTGGTGGCCCTTTCATCTCATTGCACAATGGAGAGTGGAGTTGCATCATCTCAGTGGCCCGGCCAACACAAAACTCAGCACACCCCAGGGCTTTCTGCTGCCTCTTGAGTAACTGTTCCCTGGCCGGCAAGGTGGGGCTGGGGGATCTGAGACCCTCCTGCCAAGAGCAAGGCCCAAGCTGTCAGAGCTTTCTTTTCAGCCACTACTATGTGGCCACCGCCACTTCCTCTCATGCTCCCCTCACTCCCGCCAAGCCCAGCCTGGGCCACCCTGTCTCAGAGCCAGGGGCTTCCAGGCAAGGCCCCAGCAGAAAAGGCCCATGAAGACTGGCTCTCCACAGCTTCTCTAGGATGAGCCCTCTGGACCCCGAAGCTGAATGCCCCCAGATCCAGGCCCTGTGCTCAAAATAGAAGGCAAAATAAACAAAATAAAATAAGCTAGAAGATGTTCACATTTCAAACTTAGATTTTTTTTTCACAAGCCAAAGACCTATATGCAGTGAGGATGACTTTTAGCCCTCAAAGGTGCACATGTCATTTTAAATGCAATTTGTTGCTCAAATTAATCTGTCTCCACTTTCTATTTTAATTTAACCAAAATCCCAGTCAGTTCAGAGACTTCCACCCCTTTTCCTGAGCCTGTGTCCCAGCTGGCTTATCTACTGCCAAGGCGTGTCTTTGCCCCAGCATCTGCTGACAATATTGTCATTCCCTTCAGCTGTCGTTGTAGATGGAGTCTGTTTTTCCTTTCCACACAGCATCGCCTGATGAGTCCAGCCCTCTCCGAGCTAACACTGCACTCTCTGTCTTGTGTATGGGAAACATTTTGCTGTTGGTTCACTTCTCCTCCCTGTGGGAAACAGAATACAGCCCCCCAGCAATGTCCATGTCTTGATCTCCCTAACCTGGGAATATGTCACCTTACACGGCAAAGGGAGATAAAAGTTGCAGGCGGCATTAAGGTTGCCAAGCAACTGACTTCAAGGTAGGCAGATCATTCTGGATGACCTGGGTGGACACAAGGTCCTTAAATATGAAAAAGCGGGGCAGGCGAGCCAGCGGAAATGAGGTGATGTGGAGGAAGGGGCCAGGAGCCAAGGAGTACAGGCAGCCTCTAGAAGGGAAAAGGGGAAGGAAACAGAGAATCCAGGAGGGAATGCAGCCCTGTCAACAACTTGATTTCAGCCCTGTGAGACCCACCGCAGACCTCTGACCTCCAGAATCATTAGAGAGTAGATGTGTGTTGTTTGGAGCCACTAAGTTTGTGGCTATTTGTTATTGCAGCAACAGGAAACTAATGCACTCCCCATTTTACAGATGAGTAGACTACGGCTCAGAGAGGGCAGGGAAGTTATCTAAAGTCACAGAGCAGATAGATGACAGAGTTTCCTTCAGGGTGTGGCCAGGGCAGCATGCAGTGCACAGGTCAGCTGCACACACTAGGCCTGGGATTTAGCCTCATCTGCAGACCACACAGAGGGCTGACCATCGGCATCTCAAGGTTTAACCATAGCCCAACTAAAATTGAAAAGGCAGCACCCTTTCAGATCTCCCCCACCCACTGCACTGAATAGCCAAGTGGACAAAGCATCTAGAAATGATGTAAGCCTACATGCATATTTTGCAGGGGAAGGGAATTGAGTGTATATTGAACACTTCACCTTCGTTTCAGATCCCTGTAAGCATTTCCTAACTCCCTTGGTACTATCGAATGTTTCCTACTCCCTCCAGGCAGTACTAGCCCCCTTTATCTCTCCTCCTCCTTCTCTTCCTCCTCCTCTTCCTCCTCCTTCTCTTCCTCCTCCTCTTCCTCCTCTTCTTCCTTAGGAGGAGGAACTTCCCTCTATTATGCAGAGCAATTCAGTTCCACTCTGGTCTCTACTTTCACAATCATTCTCGCATCTATCATGGCACCCAAAAGGGCACAATGCTTGCATTAAGATGACTTGCCCTCCCTGGAAGGGCCTTATCAACCAACTTCCATGACTTGGGCAAGCTCTAGAGATGCTCCAGCCCCAGAGGTCTTATTTCTTCCAAACAAATACGGTGTTGTCCCAAGAGGAATTCTGGTAAGTCCCCTTTTTTCCATCTGTGCATAGGTAGAGTGAGTTGGCTTGAGTCCTGCCACACTCATGTCTCTCCTGGCCCCTTGCTTTCAGGTCAACAGGAACTAGAATCCACCCGAAATGTCTGTGCCCAATTCTGGGTTCACACCATCTACACAGCATCTTTGGGAAGAAGAGACAAGATTGTGGCACTAGGGCCACCTCATGAAATTGGGGGAGAGAAAGAGACTCACAGAGTACTGAAGATGTGGGGACATGCCACGCCTAACAGGCAGCTCCTTCTTATAAGGGGGCCCTGTCACCCCAGGGTGTGAGGATCCAGACCCTGGGTACTGGGAGAAAGAGGCAGACCTTCCTGGAAAGCAGGATCCCAGGTTGGGTCTCTGTCTATGGAGAGGCTTGGAAGGGATGAGGCTAGAGGCCCTAAGACGCTTACAGCAGGGAGTGACCTCTCACCTTCAAGTGCATCATCCTAGCCCCAGTGCTGGGCACAGGAGAAGTGGCGCCAGGGCCATGGGGTGGCTCCCTACCTGTGTTGCCTCCAAGGAGGAGAAATGAAAGAAGGCTGGCCCAGCAATGTCCATGGAGACATGGCTCTTGCTTGGGGCATCTTGTTCTGGTTAACTCCGGCTCCTTCCGTCAATCCATTATTTGACGTTGGCCAGCCAGGTGCATCTTCTGGTCCTGGATGACTTCATCTTTGCATTGGAGGTGATGACACTGCATTCGCAAGATGAGATGGCGTTTGGAGATGGACTTCGTAGACTGGAGCTTGCCATGCAGGGGTAGATTGGGGAGCAGAAGGGAGGAGGAGAGGCAGCTGGGGAAGCGGTAGGATGTTGGTTTGCACTTGTCTGGGTTCCACAAGGCCTGGGTTAATGTTCTGCCACCATGCAAGGATGCTCTGTCTTCTCCAAGCATGTTCCCAGGACACCCGCTCTCTGGGAGACAGCAGCTTTAGCTTGTCTTTGCTTCCACGTCTTGGTACCTCTGACCCCGACACCCCTAGCCCACTTTCCCTGGTGCCCAACTGACATAGATGCCCCTCAGCGAGGCAGAGGAGGCCACTGTGGGTGGTGTGGCCAGGGGCTCCTCCAGCAGCCTCGTCTGTTGCACAACAGACTGTGGTGATTCCAAGATCTGCCTATGCTCTGTTCTTATCATCAAAAGAACAAGGCATGGTAAACAGAGAAAAGGAAGTGCAAACACTGGTGACAAGAAACAGAGCTGCCCTAAACCCACCCCACCTGAACGAGACCAGCATTCCTTGGGGGCTGTAGGAAGTGTCTGGACTCACTCACTGGGGCACCGGCTGCGTATGCACCCCAGTGTGTGTGAGCACCCAGTTGTGTATGCCGGTAAGCACATCCCCAGGACCGAAGTGTGAGTGTGGCCCCGATGTGTCCCGGTGGCACCGCTTGGCTCTCTCATCTCATGTCTGCTGAACCCTGCAACCAGACATCCGATTAGGAAAGAAAAGGATGACCCTAAAATGCAAGTCAGGAGTGCCAGAGGAGTCATCGAGGATCACGTCTGAGAACAGTGAAGTGGATTAGGGATTCCGTCCTGTTTAGCCTGAAGTCCATCTGGCAGCTGGCAGCTGCACAGGGTCTCTTCAGGGGGGCGTTATGAACAGAAGTAGGAAACCGCTCACTTGGCTGCCAGAATTTGGAATGTGAGATGTTTCAAGCTGCATCCATTTCTGAAGAATCCGAGGTGTGTGCATGTCTTGATTTCAGCTGATCTTTCTCTCCAAACCCTTCCTACTCTGTCTCCTTCTGCTTAAGACACACACAAACACCCCGAGTTCTGAGTCAGGGAGTTAATCCACTTGGGTTGCTGACAGTCCCGCCCAGCCATGCTCTGGAGGCTGTCCCTTCCTGGACTTGGGACAGCATGGGGCGTAAGCCACCTCCCCTGGAGGCTCCCTGCTACAAACACTCCTAGGGCCTAACGCAGATGCTCTATGAGCCCCCAGAAAGACAGGCCCAGCCTAGGAAGGCCGAGAGGACGGCTGGAGCAGTGGTAAGGTGCAGCTCACGGGCCAGGCGGAAGGGGGCAGCTGGGCTCCACGCCAAGCAGTGCTGCTTGGTGAGAAGGCAGGCCGAAGGTCAGATTCTCCCATTTTTCCAAAGTAAGATGAAAATCTGGATTCTTATTATTTTATCTTAATAATATTTGTGAAAGGAAAATAAATCTTGGGGTCCCCAAATCAGTAAGTTAAAGGGAAAAGTCGGGCTGGGAACTGCTTAGGGCAAACCTGTCTCTCATTCTATTCAGTCACCCTTCTGCTCACTGAGATAGATTCATATCTGATTGCCTCCGTTGGAAAGGCTAATCAGAAACTCAAAAGAATGTAACTGCTTGTGTATCACCTGTCTGTGACCTGGAAGGCCCCTCCCCACTTTGGGTCTTTCAGCCTTTGCTTCAAGTTGTTCTGCTTTTCCAGATCAAACCAACGTACTTCTTACATATGTTGATTGATGTCTCATGTCTTCCTAAAAAGTATAAAACCAAGCTGTGCTCTGATCACCTTGGGCACATGTCCTCAGGACTTCCTGAGGCTGTGCACCGGCATGTCCTCAACCTTGGCAAAATAAGTAAACTTTTTTTTTTTTTTATATGAGTCCCCCTCTGTCACCAGGCTGAAGTGCAGTGGCGCGATCTCGTTTCACTGCAACCTCCGCCTCCCGGGTTCAAGCTATTCTCCTGCCTCAGCCTCCCAAGTAGCTGGGATTACAGGCACACACCACCATGCCCAGCTAATTTTTGTATTTTTAGTAGAGACGGGGTTTCGCCATGTTGGCCAGGATGGTCTTGATCTCTTGACCTTGTCATCCTCCCGCCTCAGCCTCACAAAGTGCTGGGATTACAGGCATGAGCCACCACACCCAGCCAAGTAAACTTTTTAAATTAACTGAGACTGGTCTCAAATTTTCAGGGTTCACATGATTTTAATTAATGTCATTTTAATATTACTAAAATTATATTATTTTATTATTTTACAAGCTTTAAAATTGTCGCAAGGCCAAATAAAACATATCTGTGAGCTGGAAATTTGTGGGGCACTGGGGACAGAGGCAGAGTGTCTCGATGGCCTCTGCTGGCATGTGGTGCCTGGCATGTTGTAGGCAGTCAGCAAACAGTTCCTGAATGAATGAATAAATGACTGGATGGATGGATAAGTGAATGAATGAAAGGGTTGGCAGGATGCCCTGGTTCCCACGGGGCTGGGATGCTCACGTTTGCCCCATATCCCAAGAGAGAACACTGTGTCCAGAGGGAGGTGGTGGAGCTGGCATGGACACAGGGCTGGCTGGCGGCCACCTGTGGCCAGGCACAGGACTGGGGAGGCCAGGCGCTGCTTGGATCAGCCTTGGAGCCCCTATGGGCACTCCGGTTCTCCAGGCAACGGCTTCCAGTCCCTTAGCCCCTCATGTCATGGTTTAACACACACACAAGCCCCAAAGGAGGCCCCCCACTGCATCTCTCAACCTCCTGTCTGTGCAGCTTTTCCCCGCCCTTCACATCTGCAGGAGACTCGGTCCTGAGAGGCCAGGCTGGGATGGGCGGGGGCTGAGAGGGAGGGAGGGACCAAGGCTTTTCCTCCAGCCCAGGGAGCCAGGTGCTGGCATTCTGTGTCCAGGACTTCGGGCCCTCTGTGAGCCTCTCTGTCCGCCAAGGCGATGGAGCTGTGTTTGGGGTCCCTCACGAGTACAACACTCCACTATTGTGCCTGTGTGCACGCTGTGCCATGGATATATGCGCCCCTCTTATTTGGGTACACAACCAGCTATGTTTTGTGTGTACACCACTGGAGTTACACGTGGGTAGGGGTGCACAATGTGCAGCCTTCTGGAATGTGAGTGTAGGTCTCTTTGTGTGCAAAAACCACCTACAATGTGCATCGGTTTGAAAAGACCATAGTGTGTGTGTGTACACCAGTGTGTGTATGTGTGCCTCACGTGAGGTGTTTCTGTGCATGCAAAGGCTGCGTGTGCGCCCCAGTGTGTGTGTGCACCCTTTTGTGTGCATACACCCTGCTGTGTGTGCCAGTGCGCACATCCCCAGGGCCGAAGCTTGAGCGTGGCCCCGGTGTGTCCCGGCGGCGCTGCTTGGCTCTCTCGGCTCTCTCGCCTCACTTTGAATGCTTGCCGTCTGAATCTCCCACTGCAGACGTCAGGCCACGTGGCCCTGAGTGTTCGTGGCGGCTGGGCCGGCTCAGGGATCCCAGGCTGTGGCTCTGGGATCCCAGGCTGTGGCGCTGGGGCGGAGCGCTGGCCCTGGGTCGAGAGGTCGCTGCGCCCTGCATTCCTGGCCGCGCGCGCACAGGCTGGAATCCGTACATTCCATTCATAACATTCCCGCAAGCGGGGGGAGAAGACGCAAAGCCGGGGAGTGAGTGATTAAAGAAAAGAAAGAAGGGCTTCTTGCAGCTCCGGGCTGTGTTTTTTCCTGCGCGCCCTGGCGCAGTCCCCGGCTATGAAAGGCAGGAGCACGTGAGCGGTTTGCAGAGCAGCCCGGCCCAGCCGCGCGCCCATGGCCGGAGGCTCCATTTACTCTCTGCGGAGGGCGCTGTGCGGCGGGACTTAAGCAGCAGCTTCCTCTCTCCCAGGCGGCCTTTGTGGCTGTGGCCGGGACAGGGAAAAGCTGCCCAGGTTAAGAGGGCGGGGGCGTCAGAGGCAGCCAGCGCCGCCTTTGCTCAACTGAAGCGGATGAAGCCGCCTGCTCTCAGGTCTTCTAAGGAGAAGGTCTTATTATCACTCCCATTTTACAGATGAGGAAATCGAGGCTCAGAGACAGGAAGTAGCTTGTGCCATTCATTAGGGTCCCAGGCCTGGTACCTCCTCCCGTTGATGGCAGTACCGATTGCCTTTGCAAGGACCCAGCCCTTCACGATGCGTTTCTGCTCTCCTGACCCCCACATCTCCCTTAGCTCAGTGGCACTCTCCTCTGGGGCCGTCCTCTTCATCCTCCTGCATTTTCCAGCGCCCCTTCTCTTAGCACTGTGTGTGCCCTTCCACTGCCCTCCCCCGCTGAGCTAGGCCTTCCCCCAGGGCAGGTTCTGTGAACCACCTGTGCGAGGTCAGTGGGCAGCATGGATCCTAGAGGTGGGCAGTGGGGCAGGCGAGGGTCCATCTGGGGGACGTCCTGACATATGGAGGGATGGAGCATGGCTTTCCTTGTGACTGAAGCCGTGAAAACAGGAGAGAAGAAGGAGAATCTGACCTGGCCCCTAGGTGGGCAGGGAGGCCCGTGGGATGGGGGATGACCAACTTGTCTGGGACAAATGGTGCGAGACACTCTGCCAGGACAACTCTGGCCACATCCCAGAATTGGGCAAGGACAACATGGAGAGGCGACTTGATTCCAGGTGCCACTGGCCCTGGCCAGGGGTGAGGCTGGAGAGGGTGCAGGTTTGCTGTGGGCCTCTGAGGACAGCTTTCAGGAGCTGGAGGTTGGGGGGGTGGGCGGGGAAAGGGGGGCAGCAGGGCAGCCCCTGCAAAGGGAACCGCAAGGAGAAAGGCTACATAGGAGGGAGCATGGGGTGGGCCTTCGGGTCACCTAGCAGGCACATGGGGACAACTGGGTGGTTAGATTATAGAGTGTCTCCTTCAGAAGCCCGAGGGCAGAGTGATGTCTTTGCATGCCCTCTGCTACACTTCGCACAGGCTGGCATTCTGTATCTGTTCAGTTGATAGTTCCTGTCTGCCTCCCAGATTCACCTGCAGAGCAGAGTGGTGCTTAGAGGTTTGCTAATTGATGAAGAAGGTGCTAGAACAGGCTGGGCCCTAACACTCCCTGCTTTGTCAATCAAACATCAGGTTAAAACACCAGGTAGGAGCCTGCCCTGGGCTGGCGAGGGCTGACCAGGTAATTGAAGGTCATCTCAGCAGGGCACTCCACCCACTCAGTCTCCTAGAGCCATTCCCCAGTGTGGCGTGACCTTGGGCAAGCCCCTTCATTTCTGTAGCCTCTGTTGGCAGCAGTGGTCCTGGTGTCTCCATCATGAGGGAAGTACAGACAGCACTAGGAACGCTGTCTGCACAGAGGTCACTCAGTAGAGGTGTGCTGGCTCCTTCATCACTGACTTCTTCATCCTCCTACATTTTCCTGGCCACGATGAGCTCCTCTGAAGCCATCCTTCCAGCACAGAAACTCCAAGTTGCCCTGATTTGTATTCACAAAGGCACCGGTTTTCAGCAGTTTAGAGGACTGAGTGGTTCTCAAAGTGGTCCAGAGAGCTCTGGGGCCCCGATACACTTTCAAGGCATCTTCAAGGTGAAAACTCTGTTTGTGACAATGTTAACATATTACTTCTCTCTCTCATTCTCTCTTGCGGGTACGGCAGCAACTTCCAGCAGGTATGACGATGTCACTGCTCTGACAGCCAATGGGCAGGGCCCATGACGTCACCACTCTGACAGCATGTGTTCCTGTGCTTTAAAAGTTCCTCCAAAGTTGGTTAAGGGATACAGACATACAGTTAGGTAGAAGGAACGAATGTTATAGGTTAACAATAATTTCTTGTATATTTCAATATAGCTAAAAGAGATCTGTAATGTTCCCAACAGAAAGAAAAGACACATGTTTAAGGCGTTATATATCCCAATTACCTTGATTTGATCATTGCACATTGTATATATGTATCAGAATATCACATGTACCCCCAAAATATGTACAACGTAATATAGATCAATAAAAATAAATAAGCTTCTCATTTTCATTTCAAATACATTAAATACCAATAGGTGTAACTCACCATTTAAAAAAGGTCCTCAGCAATTTTTAATTAATTTATTAAGAGTGAAAAGGGGTCCTGAGACTAAAATTTTGAGACTCGCTGGATTAAACAGAGTTTAAATCCAGGTTCTGTCCCTGAACGTCTACAAGGCCTAGAGGAAATTCCTTTAAACGTGTGAAGCCTCAGTTTCTCTTCTTAAAAGGAGAAAAAAGTCACCTTCTTCATTGTGCGAAGTGGCTCATTACTGAGACAATGCAAACAAAACACACAGACATGTGCCCAGCCCTCCTGCATGGTGGAGCCCTCCTTCCGGGTGGAGGCTGCCAGCTGCCCTGGCTTGCGCTCCAAGGACCAGGGTGCCCGTGGACTCTGAAGGGACTCTTAGCAGCTAGCTCCTCAAAGGCTGGCAAACAAGGACAAGCAGAGCCCCTGCCCCAGAGCATTCATCCAGCCTGGCACCTTCCCCAGGCGGGCGCCCGGCCAGCTCCCTGAGTACACATTTTCCTACATGTCTAAGGTGTGAGAAAAGTAACACATTTGTTGTTGGTCTTGTTGGAAAAGGCCTGGTTTTAAAGAGCAGCGTGTTTTTAACTTGTTGCGAAGTACATTCTGTAATTCCTGACCAAAATACCAACTGACGTTAAAAAAAAAACCTCCTTCATGGAAAAAATATTTTGTTTGGAGAGTGATCCTTAAACGCTGGTGGAGGGTGCAATGCCTCCTCCGAAGGCCATTGCAGGAGGGCCAGCCGTCTCCCCAAGGGTGCTGGGACTCAGCCTGGACAGCCTGGCTTCTGCCACAAAAGGCACAGAAGTCAAACATCCAGAGAAAACCACAGGGGAAAAGGAGGTATTCAAGTTGAAAAGAGAATTCAGTGAGGTGGCCAGTTACAAAATAAATAGACAAAACTTTGCGGCTTGCCAAGTGCCCCAAAATAGTCGCAACAAAATATATTGGGGGAAAAAAGACCCTATTCACAATTCAATAAGAAATTAGAAATTCTTAGGAGTAAACTAAACAAGGAAACACATACAGGACCTAAAGTCAGAGGGCTCCAACTATTACCTGAGAAGCACAAATTATTTAGTAAATGGAGAGATATATGTATACATGTCCCTGGATAGAAAGACATAATATTGCAAAAATGTCCATTTTCTATCAATAAATATTTGAAAAGGAAACCAGGACAGCAGGGAATGAGATTTGCCTTATCAGATATTAAAGCTAAAAGTCTTTTAAACATTGAATTCCTGATGCCAGAATGCAGTGGCACAAAATCAGAACTCCACATGCCCACCGGAAGTTATGTAAGCATTTAATATGCGATAAGATGACCTTTCAAATCAGTGTGTAAATCATAGGCGTTTTTCAATAAACAGTTTGGGCAAATGGCCAATCCCTTGAAATGAAATAAAGTTAGGTTTCTGTTTTTCACTCTAGATGGATTAAAGATTCAAACGTAACATGAAACCATAAAAACACAAGAAGCATATTTCAGTGAATATTTATGTAATCTTGGGGGTAAGGGAGAACTTAATAAATACGAAACCAGAGATTGAAACAATAAGGGAAAAGGTAAATGGGTTTGACCAGAAAAAAATTTAAAGTTCCACTGTGTCAATAAATACAAACCAATCTGTGCATTAAAAATGGACTCTAGTAGCTTCGACTGCAGACATTTTCTACTTCTTGATAATATGGGGCGAGATGAAACTTGCCACGTTCATCCAGGCAGGGAATATTCATCTAGAGATTGTAAAAAAAAGAAAAAAAGGAAAAAAAAAAAGGCTGGGCACAGTGGCTCACACCTGTAATCCCAGCAATTTGGGGGGCCGAGGTGGGTGGATCACTTGAGGTCAGGAGTTCAAGACCAGCCTGACCAACATGGCAAAACCCCATCTCTACTAAAAAATACAAAAATTAGCCGGGCGTGGTGGCAGGCACCTGTAATCTCAGCTACTCGGGAGGCTGAGGCAGGAGAATCACTTGAGCCCAGGAGGTGGAGGTTGCAGTGAGCCGAGATCGTGCCACTGCACTACAGCCTGGGCGACAGAGCAAGACTCTGTCTCAAAATAAATAAATAAATAAAAACAGAAAAGACTTCTGCCTTAATGGAGTAGACATCAAGAATGGGAGACAAACAACTAGCAAGAAAGCAAACAAACAAAAGACTGCTGATTGAAAACCTGGATCAAAACTCAAATTAACAGCAAGGTTTGGGGCTGGGCTCAGGAGTTTACACCTGTAATTACAGTGCTTTGGTAGACTAGGGAGGGAGGATCGCTTGAGGTGGACAATTCAAAGCAAGCCTGGGCAATATAGCGAGACCCTAACTCCACAGCAAATAAAACAATTAGCCAGGTGTAGTGGCTCATGCCTACAATCCCAGCCCCAGCTACTGGGGAGGCTGAGGTGAGAGGATCACCTGAGCCCAAGAGGTAGAGGCTGCAGGGAGCTATGATTGTGCCACTGCACTCCAGCCTGGGCAATGGAGTGAGACCCTGTCTTAAAAAAAAAATCCAAGGTATTGGAGAAGCTGCCAATAACAGCAGATGGCAATCAACTTGGAGATACCTACCCATACTGCAACTCAGAAGTTTTCTGAAATATTCGTCTAGTCTTGCAGTAGGTTGTTTTCAGAGAAATCTTCGTCTACAATTTTTTAGTATTTTTTCATCATCCCATGCTATTTCCTTTTTCTTCTACTCATCACTGAAAGACTGAATGCTCACAGCCTATCACATAAATAATAACAAATAAGTGTACAATTTCAAATGGTGCTATGGAGGAAAGTTCCTGACTGTAGATGGTCTATGGGTGTGTCTTTCTAATTTTACTAGTTTTCTATTCATTTTAAGGTGTATTAGAAAGAATCGTTTTCCATTTATGGGAGATATATGACATTATCTTTTTTGTAATCTTTCTTTTTTTTTTTAATTGAGACAGAGTTTTGCTCTGTTGCCCAGGCTGGAGTGTAGTGGTGTGATCATGGCTCACTGCAGCCTCAACCTCCTTGTCTCAAGTGATACTCCTGCCTCAGCCTCCTGAGTAGCTGGGACCACAAGTGTACACCTCCATATATAGCTGGTTCTTAAAAAGCTTCTTGCAGGGATGGGGGCTGGCTGTGGTGCCCAGGCTGGTCTCGAACTCCTGGGCTCAAGTGATTCTCCTGCCTGGGCCTCTCAATGTGCTGGTATTACAGGCATGAGCCACCTTACCTGGCCATTTCCTTTGAAATAAGTATATTTCAGTAAGGAGTTGACTTGAAAAACAAGATTACATACATACTAATACAGGTGGTTCAAGTGCATGGGGAAACTCATGACCTTGACAAGGAAAAGGGCATTGGGGAGATAGCGCTGACCTCAAAGAGCAGCTGCAGGAAGGCTTGGCTCAGGCTGTATGTCAGGACCACTAATGAGAAATATTGGGAGATTAGACAAAGAGGTCTAGACAAAGTACAGGGGCTTGAGCTGGGGCGGGGAGCAAAGGGGTGATTCTGGAGGGGCTGAAGACAATCAAGGGAGTGGGTATGGAGGATAAGAATAAGAATATCTCAGCTATGGCAAAAAAAAGCCTCCTGGTACAACCCTGGCCAGGCTTGAACAGAGGCAGTGGTGAGGGGCTCAGCTCTGATGCCAGGCTTCCTGGGTTCAAATCCCAGCTTATTCTTCCTAGTCAAGGTAGTGGCTCTCTCTGTCCTTGGCTTTCCCAGGTGTACAATAAGGATGATAAGAGTGGCCATCTCATGGAACACTGACTATGCCTTAACTTCTTTCTCTACAAAATGGAGCCATAAATAACCCCTTGCTCATAGAGAGGCATGAGTGTTGAGTGATTCCTAATGTGAAGCGCACAGAACAGCTCCCTGCGGAGGCAGCACTCAGCAGACACCACTTCCATTCCCTCTGCAGATTCCCATCCTGACCACTGCCCATATGAATGGGAGGATGCACAGACACCTAGGTGGGCTACCCTGCATTTTGCATCCCCTTTTACCCTCTGATCTGCTCGGCGTCCTAGGAGGGTCACCTCTAGGGGCCCTCGCCCTTGGGGTCCTGCAGGACAATGGGAAGCCCTGACATTGGCTGGCAGGATAAAAGTCCCAGGTTGTCCTGCCCCCACACCCAGCCCTGTGGGCATATTTTGGGAGTGGCTTCCTCTTCTTCATCCCTGCAGGCCCAGGAGGCTCATGTCTCTCCCTCTGGGGCTCCACCATCTTGTTGGTCCCTTCCCTACTGGCCACTCCCTGTTGCTCACCAGCTCCTACCTTAAACTCTCTTCTGGCGCCCTTTGCAGTGACCCTCTGTGCCCGCCCGGCCTTCCTGTGACTGAAGTCCCACATGAGTTTTGTCTCTATCTGCACAAAGCTCTGCTTGCTCCCTCTAAACCTTCAGCTTGCAAGCTCCCAATCAGCTGCAGAAGCTCACCTTGGGGCCCTACCCTATATCCTCCCGCCCCCAACGGGCCCATTTCCCTGGACCTGCCCCTCCCAGGCCCCATCCTGGTGCCTCTATGGTCTCCTTCAGCAAGATTCACAGCTCTCCCACAGCGGGATGGGACTAGCTCTCTGCTCTGCTTCCCACCAACCCCCATAGTGGTGGGAGACCAAACTCCAATAGCCTGGTAAGAATTATGTCCATTGTTAAGTCAGAATTTGCTTCACTGCAGGGTGAAACCAGATCACAGAGAACCTTTTGAATGTCATGTTAACCCTGGAAGTGATGGGAAGCTCTGCTCAGAAGGTGTCTGAGTGAGCAGGGGTGGGATGACACTAAAGAGAGGAAGCTGCTCACAGACCAGACTCAGAACTGCTCACCCAACCTTGCTGTCCCCAGCAGCCTCTGTCTATTCCTCCCCTCCCTCCCTCCCTCCCTTCCTTCCTTCTTTTTCCTTCCTCCCTACTTTCATTCCTTGCTTCCATCCTCCTTTCTGCTTCCTTCTTCCTTTTTTCTTCCTCTTTCTTCCCCCTTCTTTCTTTCCTCCCATCTTCCTTTCTTCTTCCCTCTTTCCTTCTTACCTTCTGTTCTTCCTCCTTCCTCCTTTCCCTCCCTCCTTCCTTGCACCTTTCTTCTTCCTTCCTCCTTTCTTCCTTCATTTTTCTTTTCCCCTTTCCTCTTTCCTTTTTTCTTTTTTCCTTCTTTTCTTGGGGTCAGGAGGTGCTTCGTGGCTTGAATAGACACAGTTCAATACTAGTATTGATAGCAAATTTCAGCCACTCCTGACACAGTCTCCCCTACCCAGACATTGCGGAGGCAAAGTTTGTGAAACATGGCAAGGTTTCAACAGTGTTGGAAATTGGAAATATTGCTCAACAGCTCATCACAGGCCTTCCCTGAGCATTAGCGTGTGACAGCTGTGTGGGGCAGCCAGCTATCTGATTCCTTCCTCCCCCATGCCCACGCTTCGTCTCCAGCACCACCTTGAGACTGCAATTCCCAGCAAGCTAAACAGCCCCAAGAAGAGCCCTCTGAGAGGCCACAATGACCTACTGGGGGAGCCCAGGAGACCCAGGGGCCTCGCACTTTGGGTTTTGGTTTTTCTTGCCAGAGGAAAACCCTGCAGATTGCTGCAAGCTGCAGGAATAAACTCATGCCTTTGTGGAAGAACAGCCAGACCTCAGGCTCTCGGAAGACTCAACTCTCAGGACAGCAGAGGCTCACAACACTAAAGCCTCTAGGCCACCAGGAAGTTGGCAAGAAATGTTTTGCTCAAGTTACCCTCCTTTCAAGAGGTAGCGGGAGGGGCACTCATCCACTCTGTTTACCAGCAAGCACCAGGTCCCTATGGATCTCCTCTCCTTCAAGTAGGAGTAAACAGGGGGAATGAGGCCTGAAAAGATTCTAGATCAGAGAAGACAGAGACTGAATGTTCCGCCATGGGCAAAATTGAGGAAGTTGTCAGGAAACTACACTCACAGAGGAAGAGCGTATTTGTTGAGACTATTGACTACAAAAGCAAAATGTACATTTCAGCAAACATTTGCAAAGCAATCTCAATAAAACTCTAGAAAACTGGAGAATCTGTGAAACAAGATATTAGTGCTAATAAGGCAAGAAGCGAAGATTATGTGGGAGATGTTGAGGGGCAAGATATGAATAGATTTTTACCTTTTCATTTGGAAATGAAAGAATGAAGGAAAATGGTAAGAATAAGAATAGTACAAAGAGGCCAGGTACGGTGGCTCATGCCTGTAATCCCAGCACTTTGGGAGGCCAAGGCGGGCAGATCAAGAGGTCAAGAGATTGAGACCATCCTGGCCAACATGGTGAAACCGCGTCTCCACTAAAAATACAAAAATTAGCTGGGCGTGGTGGCGCATGCCTGTAGTGCCAGCTACTTGTGAGGCTGAGGCAGGAGAATTGCTTGAACCTGGGAGGTGGAGGTTGCAGTGAGCCGAGACTGCACCACTGCACTCCAGCCTGGTGACAGAGCGAGACTCTGTCTCAAAAAAAAAAAAAAAAGTACAAATGCCCACTTATTCTTTACCCAGAGTCACCTATTGCTAGCGTTTTGCCACAGTTGCTTTACCGTCTTCTCTGTCTATATGTATGTGTATACATGTACACACATAGGCATGTATATACATGAACACACACACACAGACACACACACACACATATATATACATAAAATTTCTTTCTGAACCATTTCAGTGTAAGTTGTATAGATCACAGGCCTTTACCCCCTATTCCAGTGTGTATTTACTAACAATAAGGCATTTTCATTTGTTGGGTGGTTACTGATTTCAGTGGCTTTTACATTGATATATTTCTTTCTCAAGTCCAATGTCTGTATGCCAATTTTGTCTGTTGATCTCATCATGTCTTTCATAGTATTTCTTTCCTTCACTGCAGGATCAAGTTTAGGATCAGGTATTGCATTTAGTCATCCCATTCTTTAATTTGGAACATTTCTGTAGTCCTTCTTTGACTTTGTATGACATTAACATTTCCGAAGCATACGATGCCTTTTCCTTTTGTTTAATAAAGAACGCATCTCTCATTTTGCTGGTTAGTGTATAAATCTGTTCTTACACTGCTATAAAGAAATACCTGAGACTGGGTAACTTATAAAGTAAAGAGGTTTAATTGGCTCATGGTTCTGAGGGCTGTACAGGAGGCATGGCTAGGAAGGCCTTGGGAAACTTACAATCATGGTGGAAGGGGAAGGGGAAGCAGGCACACCTTCACTTGGCCAGAGCAGGAGGAAGAGAGGGGGGGTGGAGGTGCCACACACTTTTAAACAACCAAATTTCAGGAGAACTCAGTCACTATCAGGAGAACAGCACCCCCCATGATCCAATCACCTCCCACCAAGTCCCCCTCCAACACTGGGGATTACAATTTGACATGAGATTTGGGTGAGGACACAGAGCCAAACCATATCAGTTATATTCAGATTATTCGTTCCAGGCTGGGTACCCATGAGCATGCCCTCAGAGTATCACATTTGCAGGCACAGAATTGCCATTGACCTCTCACGGGCTAGAGTTGTGATCCTGGTGGAGATGTGGGATGGGTTGCTTTCACTGGTGTTTATAAATCACGAGTTCTTGTGTGCTCTCTCTCTCTTTTGCTCGCTCTCCCTCCTTTCTGAATTGTTAAAGTGACAGCATCCTGTAAAATGTGACAGTGAATTCACATGCTTATCTTTCCTCCCTCCCATACCCCTACAAGAATCAAGCTTTTGCGCCAGCCCCACAGGATAAGGCAGAGGAGCAACAACAGACAAGAGAGGGCAAGGTGCTGGAAGACGGAAGAGGGAGCCCTGAGCTCCCTGGGCCAGATGGCTTCTGAATTCGGACTCCATGAAGTGTTAGAAGGCACCCAGTGTCCACGCCCTGTATTGTGTAACACTCTCTCCAGGGGTTGAGGCAGCACCCGATAGTATGCATCAACATTCCCATGGTGACAGTTGTGAGTATTCATACTAAGTAGGGCAAGTGAAGACTATAATGGCTTCAGTCAGTTCAGGTCAAGTTTTGCCACTACATGAATTCAGGGCAATTCAGGTTTTTCTGGCAAATTGTTAATGAGCAAAATGTCAGTTTTCAGAGCCTTGTGAGGTTGGGATGGGAATGAGGGACTGTGGCCAACCTGATGTTGAAATTAAGCCTCTGGGAAGGGAGCAAACAGTGCTGCCCATTAGCACGACAGAGCCCAGGCTGCCATGGGGACTAGTGCTGGAGTGGGACGCTGCTGGAAGCAAGAGGTCTTAGGAGTGTCCTCCCTGGCTCCTCCAGTGGTGTCCTGGCCTCCCTCCTAGTTGGTGCTGGTGGAAAGCATCTCTGAAGAGGAGGTGTGAACTTGCCACGTAAGAGTGAGTAGGGGTCACCCAGGTGCAGAGTCAGAGGAAACTGCCCGTCCTGCTCCGTGAGGTGGAAGCACAAGGCCAGTGAGGGCCAAAGTGGGCACTGGGAGGGGCAGCACCATTCAAAGGACAAGATTAGACTCCAGCTGCAATAGGAGCTGCTGGGAGGTTTCAAGCCCGGGAGTAAACAGATCCGATTTGCACTGTGAAGAGATCACCCAGGGCTGCTGCGTGGAAAGTAGGATGTAGGGGTCTGAGGGGGAGTAGAGGCTGGTGGAGAGTCTGCAGCTGGGAAAGGCCTGAGGGGAGAGGGAGGGCATGCCCTGCGGGGGCCAGCTATCGGTACACAGACCGCCCTGGATGGTGCGGGCAGGAGAGGAACAGGGGTCCAGGAAGCTCCCAGGCTTCTGGCATGAGAAACAGAATGGAGGAAAGCCCACCCCACTCACTGGCAGCTGCGCTACAGTGGTTTGCAGCCAACTCCTGGAATAGGCTAGCTCGGTTCAAATCCCAGCGCCACCACCTACTCGCTGTGTGATGTTGGTTAAGTTATTTAATCTCTCTGGGTCTCAGTGATAACTTGATGACAGTGTTTAAACGTCCTGAAACAGGGCCTGGGGCCTAAGAGTGCTCTCTAACAACGATCCTGTCCTTCCAGAGCCTCGGGTTCTCCTTTGCCGAGATCCCTCCGCGGTGAGTACTCACTTAGCACCCAGGATCTTTTTTTTTTTTTTTTTTTTTTTTTTTTTTTTTTTTGAGACGGAGTCTCGCTCTGTCACCCAGGCTGGAGTGCTGGAGTGCAGTGGCGCGATCTCAGCTCACTGCAAGCTCCGCCTCCCGGGTTCACGCCATTCTCCTGCCTCAGCCTCTCCGAGTAGCTGGGATTACAGGCGCCCGCCACCACGCCCGGCTAATTTTTTATATTTTTTTTTAGTAGAGATGGGGTTTTACCGTGGTCTCGACCTCCTGACCTCGTGATCCTTCCGCCTCAGCCTCCCAAAGTGCTGGGATTACAAGCGTGAGCCACCGTGCCCAGGCGCACCCAGGATCTTTAAACCAACCAGTGCATTCCCTTCTGTGGAGCCTTCAACTTCACTTTAAAAAATCCTGTGATGGGGCCGGCCTGGTGGCTCATGCCTGTAATCCCAGCACTTTGGGAGGCCAAGGTGGGCAGATCACGAGGTCAGGAGTTCGAGCCCAGCCTTACTAATATGGTGAAACCCTGTCTCTACTAAAAATACAAAAATTAGCCGGGTGTGGTGACAAGCGCCTGTAATCCCAGCTACACAGGAGGCTGAGGCAGGAGAATCACTTGAACCTGGGAGGCAGAGGTTGCAGTGAGCCGAGATCATGCCACTGCACTCCAGCCTGGGCAACAGAACAAGACTCTGTCTAAAAAAAAAAAAAAAAAAATCCTGTGATGGCAAAGACGTTCTCAGGCTAAATTCAACTCATGTATTTTTTACATACATAATATTTGAGGGGTCTTATATGTGTATGTACATCTTCTTACTGAATTTAAGAATACTTTATATATTTGAGATCTTAAAATATCCACAAATGTTGAAAATTTTAAACTATTTTTTTTCACTCCATCATTTATTTTAAGGCCCTTACCATGTGGAACTTTTAGTTCTTATGGGAAATCAACCTTTTCTGCTGGCTGACAACAGCCTTCTCTATGCCAAGTTTATAGAATTCATTTTCCATATTTTATTCTAATTCCTTTAAGGTTTTATTTTTTAAGTCTTTAAATCTATTTCTTCTGGAATTTATTCTTATGGATAGGTATGTGGAAGAAATCTAACTTTTACTGATTCTGGCCATAAAGCCCAATGTTATTTACCAAATACAGGTGACTCTTGAACAGCAAGGGTTTCAACTGCAAGGGTTTGCCACTTATAGGCAAATTTTCTTCCGCCTCTGCCACCTCTGAGACAGCAAGACCAACCCTTCCTCTTCCTCCTCCTCCTCAGCCTACTTAACACAAAGATGATGAGGATGAAGACTTTTACGATGATCCACTTCCACTTAATGAACAGTAAATATGTTTTCTCTTCCTCAGTATTTTCTTAGTAACATTTTCTTTTCTCTAGCTTACTTTATTGTAAGAATACAGTGCATAATACATATAACATGCATAATATGTGTAAATCAACTGTTTATGTTATCAGTAAGACTTCTGATAACATAATAGTCAACAATAAACTATTAGTAGTTAAGTTTTGGGAGAGCCGAAAGTTATACCCAGGCGTTTGTCTGCATGGGAGGTGAGGGGTGCTCTTAACCCCTGCATTATCCAAGGGTGAACTGCAATCCATTTTATTGATTTGGAATGCCACTTTTATCACCTACTAAAGGGCCGGGTATGCAAGACACTGGTTTTGTTTCTCTGTACTCCTTCATTGCTCTATTTGCCTTTTCCTGTGCCCTGAAGGATTCTTTCAATCACTGTACTTTTATAATATGATTTCACATCCGATAATACAAATAACCACATTGCTTTTTTTTGTTTCAGAAATATCTGAACTATTTTCAAACATGTATTCCTGTGGATTAAATTTAGAATCAACCATTGAATTTCAAATCACTTCCATTTGAATGGACTTGAAATGAATCAGTAGATTAATTTAAAAGAAATCTGTCTTTAGAATGTTGAATCTCCTTTTCCAGGAATCTGGAAAGTCACTGCTTATTTAATTCTCTTTATATGTCTTTAGTTGACTTTTATTGTTATTGTTTCCCTACATTGGTTTGTGCCCATTTACTTATTTTTTTTTCTAACCGCTTTATTAAGATACAATTCATGTGCCATGCAACTCACTCATTGAAAGTGTGTAATTAAATGTTTTTTAGTATATTCACAAAGTTGTGCAACTATTACCAGATTCAATTACAGAACATTTTCATTTCCTCAGTAAGAAACCTGGTACAGTTTAGCTACTATCCCACCCCATCCCCATCTGCTATCCCTGCAGACCAAAGCAATAGGGCTCTTTGACATTTCATACAAATGGAATCATATAATATGTGATCCTCTATGACTGGCTTCTTTCACTTAGCGTGATGTTTTCAAGGTTCAATCATATTGTATGAAGCATGTATTAGTACTTCATTCCTTTTTATGACCAAATAATATTCCTATTGTATGGATAAACCACATTTTGTTTATTCATTTATTATTTGATGAGCATTTTGGTTATTTTTACCTCTTGGCTATTATAAATCATGCTGCTATGAATATTCGTGTACAAGTTTTTATGTGGACATATTTCAATTGTCTTGGAAAAAGTACTACTGGTCTAATGGTAACTCCACATTTAAGTTTTTAAGAAGCTGCCAGACTGTTTTCCAAAGTAGCTGCTCCATTTTTCATTCTCACCAGCAATCTATGAGGATTACTCCTCAACCCTGCTAACACTTATTATTGTCTGACTTTTTGATTAGAGCTATTATATAGTGGGGGTGTGAAATGGTATCTCATTGTTGTCTTGATTTGCATTTCTCTGATGTCTAATAATGTTGATCATTGTTTCATTTGCTTAATAGACATCTATATATCTTCTTTGAAAAAATGTTTATTCAGATCCTTTACTCATTTTTAATTGGGTTGTCTTTTTATTGTTGAGCTGTGTTCTTTATATATTCTAGATACAAGTTTCTTATCAAATATATGATTTGCAAATATTTTCACCCATTCTGTGGGATTTTTTTTCACTTTCTTAAGAGTGTCCTTTGAAGCAGAAAGGTTTTTAATTTAGATGAAGTATAATGTATCTATTTTTCCTCTTGTTGTTTATGCTGTTGATTTCATATTTTAGAATCTATTGCCAAATACAAAGTCATGAAGATTTACCCCTGTGTTTTCTCTTCAGAGTTTTAGGTTTGGGATTCACATTTAGGTCTTTGATCCATTTTGAGTCAATTTTTGTATATGGCAAGATGTAAGTGTTCAAGTACATTCTTTTGCATTAGGGTATTCCATTGTTTCAGCATCATTTGTTAAAGAGATTATTCCTTCCCTGTTGAATGTACCTGGCGCCCTTATTAAAAATTAGTTAACCATAGACACATGGGGTTTATTTCTAGACTTTCAATTCTATTCTGTTGAGTCTTACGCTGGTACCACATTGTCTTGATTACTGCAGGTTTGTAGTAAGTTTTGAAGCTAGGAAATGCGAGCCTTCTAACTTCATTCTTCTTTTTCAAAATCTTTTTGCCATTTTGGGTCGCTTGAGTTTCCACATTAATTTTTAAATCAATTTGTCAAAATCTATAAAGAATCTAGGGATTGACTTGAATCTGTAGAACAATTTGGAGAGCATTGCCATCTTATACCATATGCAATCCATGAACATGGGTTGTCCTTCCATTTTTAAGTTCTTTAATTTTTTTCAACCAAGCTTTATAGTTTTCTGAGTATAAGTTTTGCATATTACATTGTGATATTGTGATATACATATAT
>NW_026652279.1:32823590-32826812 GCF_009828535.3 Hylobates moloch
ATTTATTTATTTATTTATTTTGAGACAGAGTCTCGCTCTGTTGCCCAGGCTGGAGTGCAGTGGCGCGGTCTCGGCTCACTGCAAGCTCCGCTCCCGGGTTCACGCCATTTTCCTGCCTCAGCCTCCCAAGTAGCTGGGACCACAGGCGCCCGCCACCACGCCCGGCTAATTTTTTGTATTTTTAGTAGAGACAGGGTTTCACCGTGTTAGCCAGGATGGTCTGGATCTCCTGACCTCGTGATCTGCCTGCCTCGGCCTCCCAAAGTGCTGGGATTACAGGCTTGAGCCACCGTGCCCAGCCTTGGGTCCAAGTGATTCTTGTGCCTCAGCCTCCCGTATGGCTGGGATTACAGGTGTGAGCCACTACACCTGGCTAATTTTTGTATTTTTAGTAGAGACGGGGTTTCACCATTATTGGCCAGGTTGGTCTCAAACTCCCAACCTCAGATGATCCGCCCACCTTGGCCTCCCAAAGTGTTGGGATTACAGGCGTGAGCCACTGTGCCCGGCCAACATCCCTTCTTAATGTCCTTTTCTTAAATGTATGAGGAGTGGGCCACTGAGCATGGAGAGCCCTGGTTGGGGTCCTTTGATTGGAGAATAGCAGTAATACTGGGGAGGAGAGGTAGAAATGCAACCTGGACATTTGTAGATCTTTGGCCACAACTTGTGTTCAGATGGGAACTGGTAGGCCACCTGGCTTTTAGTGAGACCATTCCCCTTGCCTTCTGTTGAGCCCCATTGTCTTGGTCAACTCTAGTTCAGTCTGTCTTCCGTTAGTCTCCACCCTTCTTCCACTAGCAGAGAAAAGGACACATTTGCCTTTCACCTGGTGTAACATCCCTCGCCTCTTCCCCTTCTCTCCTTTCTTAGTAGCAGTGCCGTGCCACATTCTCTGGGCTTCCTGATTTGAGAACTCTGGGGCTTGTATCCCATGGATGGTGGTAGAGGTTAAGTTTAAGTTTTTGCCATTTGTCCTGAGCAGGCATAATGTTATGCTTTTTATTATTTACTACACTTGTTTTGAAGCATTAAAAAATTCCAAGTGTGGAGACAGATTATCCTTTACCTGACTGAATGTATTTTACTTTGGGATGTTGTTGGAAGTGTTCATAAGGAAATTGTTGAGGAATATAAATCTAGCCCCGTGAAATGCCTGTTAACTAGAATTCTTTTTTTTTTTAACTTGACAAGTAAAAATTTTTAATTGATGAATAAAAATGGTATATGTTTGTGGTGTACAATATGATGTTTTGAAATATATATACACACATTGTAGAATGGCTGTATCAAGCTATTTAACATTTGCGTTACCTCACATACTTTTTTTTTGTGGTGTGAATGTTTAAAATCTAGTCTCAGCAATTTTCAAGTATACAGTACACTGTTATTAATCATAGTCACCATGATGTTCAACAGATCTCCTGTTTCTTTCGTTTAACTGAAATTTTGTGTCCTTTGGCCATTGTCTCCCCAATCACCCTACCCTCAGGTTCTGGTAACTACCATTTTACTCTCTGTTTCTATGAGTTTGTTTTCTTTAGATTCCACAGATAAGTGAGGTTATGCTCTTTTTGTCTTTCCTGTGCCAGGCTTATTTCACTTAATGTAATGTTCTCCAGGTTCATCCTCATCGTGGCAAATGACATAATTTCTTTCTTTTAAAAGGCTGACTAGTATTCCATTGTGCATATATGCCACGTTTTTTTTTTTTTCTTTTTTTACAGGCAGGGTCTCACTGTGTTGCCCAGGCTAGAGTACAGTGGTGCAAACACAGCTCACTACAGCCTGGGTCTCCCAGGCTCAAGTGATCCTGATCCGTTAGGGCCCAGCTGCCTCATCCTCCCAAGTAGTTGGGACCACAGGTGCACAATACCACACCCAGCTACTGTATTAATTTTTTTAGAGATGGGGTTTCACCATGTTGCTTAGGCTGGTCTCGAACTCTTGGGCTCAAGCAGTCCTTCCGTCTTGGCCTCCCAAAGTTGCAGGATTACAGGTGTGTGCCACTGTGCCTGACCAACTACGTTTTCTTGATCCATTCGTCCATGGATGGATACTTAAGTTGATTCCATATTTCAGTTACTGTGAATAATACTGCAGTGAACATGTGAGTGCAGATCTCTTCCACATACTGATTCCATGTCCTTTGGCTGTATCATTGGATCAAATGGGAGTTCTATTTTTAATACTTTCAGCAGCCTCTATACCGTTTTCCATAATGGCTGTACTGATTTAACATTCCCACCAACAGTGTGCAAGGGTTCCATTGCTCCACATCCTAACACCAATCGTTGTCTTTTTGATAGTAGCCATTCTAACGGGTGTGAGGTAGTATCTCAGTGTGGTTTTAGTTTGCATTTCCCTGATGATTAGTTGAGCTACACACACACACACACACACACACACACACACACACACACACCCCTATTAGCCATTTGTCCATTTTCTTCTGAGAAATGTCTTTTTAGGTCCTTCGCCCATTTTAAAAATTAGATTATTTGTTTTCTTGCAGTTGAGTTGCTTGAGTTCCTTATATGTTTAGGGTATTAAGCCCTTATCAAATATATGTTTTGCAAATATATTCTCCCATTTCGTAGATTATCTCTGCACTCTGTTGTTTCTCAGTATGATTCTTTTTTTCTTTGAGACAGGGTCTCACTCTGTCACCCAGCCTCTGGAGTACAGTGGTATGATCACTGCTCACTACAGCCTTGACGTCCTGGGCTCAAGTGATCTTCCGACTTCAGCCTTCCGAGTAGCTGGGACTGCAGGTGCATGCCACCACACTTGGCTAAGGTTTTCTTTGTTATGTTTTGTTTTCTGTAGAGATGGGGTCTCCCTATGTGGCCCAGGCTGTTCTTAAACTCCTGGGTTCAAGCAGTCCTCTCAATGTATTGGGATTACAGGCAAGAGCCACTGCACCCAGCCTCTATGGTTCTTATAATACTTGACAATAAAACACGTGACTGCCTTACAAAACTCCTTAGAACTCCTCAAGAGGACTGTCTCCAATCTGATGAAACTAAACTATCACTAGCAGATTTTCACACCTAATCAGAGAAAACTTGGTGTTACACAGAATTGTAAACATTTGCATTGAAGTTTTAAAACTTTACCCTGCTCAGCCAAGGACTCTATAAAAGCTGCTCCAGTCAATCAGTGTGATCAATTTCTGTTTAGTTTTTGAGATGGAGTCTCACTCTGTCTCCTGTGCAGTGG